>NW_020201403.1:51206-61386 GCF_001531365.2 Cynara cardunculus var. scolymus
TTGCCCTTGCTGCCGATGAAAAGGAAAAATCAAGGACCTCTACCAAAGAACATAAAAAGAAAGGCAAGAAAGCATTGGTGGTAGAATTAGAATCTGAAGAAGAAACTTCTGAATCAGATGATGAAATTAAAGCTTTTGCCAAATCTTTGGCCTTGATCACAAAGCAGTTCCAGAAAAAGTTTATCAAGAAACCCTATGAACGAAAAGAGTTCAAGAGGGAAAGGTACCAGTCATCGTATGAGAGGAAGCCATCCAAATTTTATCAGAGGGAAGTCAGAAGAGATGGAAGAGAAGAAAGAGAAGAAAGAAGAGAAGACAAAAGAGACGAGAGGAAAGAAGATAAGGATGGAAGGAAAAATGACCTCCGATGCTTCAGGTGCGGAAAACTCGGTCATTTTTCCAAAGAATGCAGAGGACGATTGGTAAAGGATGCTGACTATTACAAGAATAAATACAAATATAATTCCAGAGAGCGAAGCCTGATGGCTGAGAAAGAAAATTGGGTGTCCAATTCTTCATCGCATCTCTCTGCAGTCAAGAGGATCTTTTGATACCTTAAGGGAACTCCATCATTGGGTCTCTGGTATCCAAAGAACTCTGGCTTTGATCTAATAGCCTACACAGATGCAGATCATGCAGGTTGCAAGCTTGATAGAAAGAGCACGTCTGGAAGCTGTCAACTCTTGGGGGACAAGCTAGTAAGTTGGACATCCAGAAAACAAAATTGTGTCTCAACATCCACAGTAGAAGCAGAGTATGTTGCTGCTGCTAGTTGTTGTTCACAAGTTCTCTGGATGAAGACTCAGCTTAAGGACTATGGTTTCCATTATGACAAAATCCCTATCCTCTGTGACTCCAAGAGTGCCATAGCAATCTTTGCAAATCCAGTGCAGCATTCCAAGACCAAGTACATCGATGTAAGGTACCATTTTCTGAAAGACAATGTTGAAAAAAGTAATATAGAAATGTATTTTGTTCCATCTTTTACAGGTAAATTATGTTAATTCTGTAACATTAATAACATGTATGCCATGTTTATTTTATCATTCATCTTAACAAAAAATATATATTTTTTGCTTCTAAATTTTACAAGATCCACATATTTGAAAAATAGTATAATTTTCTTTTTGTTATATTTTAATTATTTAGTGTAGAAGCAAATGAGTTTGTAAAATTGCATATCGAACCAAATCTTTGGGTGGAGAGATGTGGGGCCCACCGCATATACATATGCATATGCATGCTGGCTTTTTGGAAGGAGTTTCCATCATAACATGTTTCTTGTGGGACATTCTTAAATGTCTAGCTTTGACCACCGTTGCTTGTATTCATGTCTAATTTGGTATTTTTCTTTTTAATTCTCTCTACTTTTGTTAAAAAAAAGGTTGTTTTTTCGATGATAAGAAAAGTTAAGATGAGAAACATATGAAATGATTTTCACTTTTAAATGCATATTAGGATAAGATGTAACGGATTAATCCTCGTATCATACACGATCCATAGGTGGATTTAAGATTAAAGGTAATCAAAGGTTTAAATCTCTTCTTACGTTTCTCATCTTAACTCTCATTCTCAAACGATCATTTGCCTTTCGCAAAAACGGTATAAATATGTTTTTTGTCGCAAACTAGCGAAATAATTGTATGTTGGTTAAAAAATTAGTTACTAATAACATTTAATCATATTTGACTTAAATAGTTATTCACATATTCAAATTGGTCCTCTAGCAATTACTCTTCGATTATCCAAAACTCACTACATCCGCAATATCTAACTCTGCAATATTGTGGTCCTGCCTAAAAGACAAAAAAAAATAAAAAATATCAGATTCAACACAGATACGTAATTGCGAAGATGCCACTTGCTAACCTGGTGAATTTTGAATTTTTATTTTTATTTTTTGACCAAGACCGTAATTTTGTGGATTTAGATATTATGGATGTAGTGACATTTAAATAAACATGAAAGAAGAATGACTAAGAAACCAATTTAAAGGGATGAAATGAATTCATTTGAATCCATTTCCCAAAATGATATTCACAATCGTAATGATTTTTTAAACAGTTTCGAATATGTATTCTTTGTTAATCATACTTATCAAAACCTGTAACGAAGCTTTCGGATTTTCTAAATTTTGATATGCGATTGACTAATAATTTTTCTTCTAAGTTTTAATTTGGTTTTTCTTGTAAAAAAATATTTCATTTGGATGAATTTTATTAAAATAAAACATATTTTGTTCACTATTAATAAAAATTGGTTTTTTAGAACGTCTTGAATGTTTAAGTGTCATAATAGAATATTTCATAAAACATAAGTTTATAAGACCAAACTATAAAGCGTTTAATCAGGTTTTTTAGAATGTTTTTAAAATAAGGTGTTCTATTACCTATTTTTATAGGACAGTTCTGTCCTATATGCCTATCATTCTATAGGACATTTTTTGTATAAAATAGTTATTAAGAAACTTTATTGCAAAATCGTCCTAAAAAACTTGTTAAAACGTCCTATAAATAATATTGTAATTTTCTTTTAGATAAGACATTTTTTGATTAATCTAATAAATTTTTATTAGCACGTTTATCACACGCCTTATAAAATTATATTTTCCCTATTTTATATTTTCTTTAATTAAATGAAAATATTATACCTTTAATGTAATCAAGGAGACATTATAAATTTATGAATAAAAAATAAAACAGTCTTTTTGAATTAAAAATATTGAGTCTTTTTGTTTAAAATATGTAATCATAAACCGTCAAAAGAAAATTTAAATGTAACAAAAAAGAAAAGAAATAAATTACATATATATGTTTATGCATGTTTATAGGTTCGTTAAGGTTCTATTCCAGTTTGAACCACAAATACAATCCCTTCTCTCGATTCACAGGGTATTGTCTTTTTAAAAGAAGTCTATTTACATTAAAGCTCAAAATATTTTCATTTAAAAGTTGTTCTTAAAACACATATATCGAAGAGTTTATGGTTTAAAAAAATTATATTTTCTAAATAATATATTTTTAAAAATACGATTAGTTTCATAAACTATAAGCTTTTAAATATGTTTTAAAAAAAATAATCTTTCAATATAAAAGTTAAGACCTCAAAAAAATAAAAAACTGAGTAATACCCTGATAACCATTCATCTGGACCATATGCACATGCGCATACAATTGATTTATAAGCAATTTGTCCGGTATACACATATACATAACATAAGGGAAAAATGGGAGGGTAAGAGAGGTATTTATAGGTGAGAGGAGAGAGAAAAACGATGTTTCAAAAATATGCGTAGTGATGATTTTTTCTACACGTCATTTAAAGGTAATTGGTTTGGGAAGAGCAATGGGCATGTGTGTCAGAAAGACACGCGTGAAATTAGTCCATTTATATTAAAAATTTAATGACGTCATATAATATGACATTCGTTAGCCTCTTTATTTTAAAACAAATTGATCACTGAATAAGAAAAGTGTCCAGTGGTAGTTTTAAGCTTTGACAAAGAAAAGATAAATAGATATACCTTGGAGGGAAAAATACATTTAACTTAAGAGTTTAGTGTTAGATTAAGAAACACTGAATCATTTCACTTTGTATCACTGAGTGATGCTTAGAGTTGAAAGAATTAATCCTCATCGTTTAGCATTCCAAGTTCGCTGACTAAAAGATTGAATCTTGTTTCATCAAGAGGTTTAGTGAACAGGTCAGCTAGTTGGTACTCAGTGGGTACGAAGTGAAGTTCAATATCACCATTAATAACATGATATTTGATAAAATGATATTTGATCTCTATATGTTTGGTCTTAGAGAGAAGTACATGAATGTTTGCAATGGCAATGATACTGGTGCTATTGCAATAGATAGGGATCTTAGAGAGCTGAAGATCATAATAACTGTTGGAACAAAAATGTTGTATTCGAGTCCCTGAGCTGAACAATTTTTAATTGCTTTGTAATAATTGTTGTTGTAAGTTTCCTTCTATAGTAAAGATATTTTGATTCCTTGTTTTGAGGGTTGCTCACCTTGTTAGTTTTGTTAGTTAATAGATCTTGACATATTCATTTCATACATATTCTTCTACAGATTGTAATCAAGAATGTTTTGTACATTTGAAAGAATCGATCAAGCCGACAGATTCATCTTATCATCTTTTATGTTCTTGATCTTTGTATGAATTGGTGATTAAACTTGAATTACTGGGATCACAATTGGTAACAGAGCTAAATCAGAGCTAAACCAGAGTTAAATCAGACTGACTGGATTGGAGTTGGATCGCACATTCTTCATTTATTTCTTAAAATTCTGTGTTCAACAATTTTCATTTATGTTCTTGCACAATTTTTGCAAATTCAAGCTATTTGATCTGTTTTTAACATGTTGGTTTATGTTAAATCTGTTTCTGGGTGAATTGTGAACTATTCTGTGTAGATTAATTTCATCAATTTGCAATTTTTGGTTGAATTCGAATGAATTTTGGTATTATGGGTTTAAGAGTTCTTCTCATCGGATGATAAATATTCATCGCCTGATAAAGAGTTGTTTATCGGTCATTGAATTTGCATGCTAAAGTGTTCTCTTTGTTCAAGAGTGTTGTCGGAACCCAGATTCTCTTAATATCAGAAAACACAATTGAATGAATATGAATGAAGTAAAAACAATAACTGAAATATCAATCGAAGTATTCAGTAAAAGATAAGAAAACTGTATGAACTTGAATACATCAGATGCTTTTATTAGATGAGAAGAAAACACAAAGAAACTCTCAATCTAGTTTGTATTCTCACAAGGTTTGGCTATAGTCTAAGTCGGCACTATCAGGTAAGTTGTAACCTGAGGAGGATGCCTCCTTATATACTCCTAAGCTAAACAGAATCTGCTAGAATCTTGGCCTGAATCTCTAAGAGCTTATTCCGCATCCTTATCGTTTACGATCCTTGAATAGTGGAGCGGACTAAGTCAAGCCACCTTGATTCTATTAGAAGCTTGCGAGAATTTCTAAACTATGCGCGTTTTTCATAGATATAGGAGACTTAGAAGCTCTGTATGTACTATGTACAGGCTTTGTGTCTGGGGTGTAGCTCTGCATCAAGCACTTAACCTTTTTGGCTCTTAAGGCTTGATCTTCCATGGAATAGAGCGCGGGCTCTATATGTGAGACGCTTGGCTCTTTGAGTAAGAGCTTTGTCTCTTGATGTCTTCTACATAAGAGCTCTTAGTCCAGACAGCTTCAATAGACTAAGTCCTACAGACTAGAGTAAGAGACTTCTTACTTACACTTTTACAAGATGGGGTCTAACAATCTCCCCCTAAGTGTAATTAAGACAAACTCTTACTTGAATGAAATACATATGTCTAATCGAAGCCAGAGGTCAAAAGTAACCTCTGTATGACATCGACTATCTAATGTTTACAATAATATGAAATGAAATTACAATACTTGAAATTTAAAAACAAAAGATAAAAGTTGCTTATAAAGGAAGAGGCCTATGTAACACCTGAATTTTTCCCATATTCTCTACTCCGTTCACGTCAGGATTTCCGTCTCGTTGGTGAGGTATGCGTTTCTTTTGTGGGTATATGTATTATTTTTAGGGACTTAGAACATTTCTTTTGTTATCAGGTCTTTCTTTAGTAATATATATATATATATAAATATATATGTATATATTCATTGGGAAGATAATGTTAGATGTAGTGGGGTAAGAAAGTCAAGAGGGGGGGGGTAGCTACTGCCTTCTTATCCTACCCATAGACCCCCTTTACCTTAAAAAAAAAAAGGAGGTTCCTTCTCTTATTTTTGGGGTTTTACCTACTATTTCATAGATTGGGAAGAAAAGGGAGAAAAGTAAAGGAAGGGGAAGGGAAGAGCAATACTGAGAGGAGATGAACCCTTCTTTCTTGGAAGAGAAATCGGTCAGGTGAAGCAAGCATCAGTAGCTGCTGGTTGAGAGGGAGAGAAGGGGGAGGAGCTGTGGTTTCACCCGGTTAAGAAAACTCTCGGGAAGAGGCTACAGTCGCCGGTGAGACCTTACTGCCGGCCAGGTCTGCACAGTGCCTCTGGTCCACGCACGTCTGCTCTGTACCCCGACCCACGTCCGCCTGTTTGCCAGCCGTTCCCGTACCTTGGATCCATCAGACGGCAAGCCCGCCGTGCCATCTCACGCAACCGACCATTAGACAACAAACAACAGTCTCTGTTGAGCTGTTTGCTTCGTTTTCTTGCCCGAGCAGTGGACGCTGCCGTGTCATCGTGATTTGTTAACAGCAGACAGCAAGGTTGCAACTCTGTCGCGATGTTTCTTCATCTGCTTCGCCGAACAGCCGCTTGACTGTGCTGTTCATCGTGTGTTTTGCCCAAAAACATTCGTCTGTAATGATGTCTCATAGTCTGCATCGCTGAACAGCAGCCCTGTCGAGTTGTTCCTTCGTCTCCTTGCCCGAACAGCACCCACTGCTATGATTACGCAAGACAACAGATAGCAAGGTTGTTGTGCTTCATCAAACAGCAGCAGCAAGCAGCAATCGCTGCTGCCATGTTCTTTCGTTCCCTTCGCCAAACAGCAGACACTGCTGTGCTGCTCTTCGCCTCGACTGACCCTCCATTTCCTTTGGGTTCTATTGTTGTTGTTGCCTCACGAATTAGGAGAGAAATCCTGCTACTTCTGAGCTCCCTTCTGTTTACCATTTAGTTCGGGACTTAGGATTTCTCCTAAATCCTACGATACGAGTTCAACCTATTCCTTTTACGAAAACTTTTACTAATTGAAATGATGTACATTACTTGCCTTATACCTTAATTTTACGTAATTRCTTGTTTGTTTGAAATGGAGATTTTTAGGTCAAAAAGAGTGAACTTAGAGAGCTTGTTTATAATGAAAAGATGAGGTTGGAGAAAATGGTTTTAATCATTTGGTAAAATACTCATTTCAAAGTATCGTTGTCCATAAGACTCAAACACCCTCATGTTCTACATTTGAAGTTCTTTGTTAGCAAATGGGAATATTTCATGTGATTAAAGGGCTTATGCATAACCTTAGTAAGGAATAGAGGTTTATATGCTTAAGATAACGTAATTAAGCATATCACTAGGATGTAATGGGATTATAGGCTTGGATGTCGTTTTATTTCGTACGTGAGAACGATGGTGTAAGTTGGTAATAGACATTGCGATTATTATGTAATCTCCAAATCATCTTCTCACTTCCACTCGGAAATAGGCATTGTGATTATTATGTAATTTCCGAGATAATGAGCTTAAGATCACGATCGACTACATGACTGGTTTAGGTTGATGTCAGTGGTTTTATACCTGTAAGTGATGCTCTATAATGTTGATCTATGACTTACTTCGTGTTTCGTCATAAATAACGGAAATCGGGTCTCCCCCGTCATCTTCGGATGTTTTGGCCCCACCACGTTATATTTTGGACTTACCGCCCCCCTTAAACTGTTTTAAGTTACGTCAAATATATATATATATATATATATATAGATATATAATTGTTTAAAGGCCCTTCTATTAGATGCATTTATTATACTGTTTGAGCTCACTAGGCATAAGCCTAACACCTCTTCTTGTTTTGGCTTGCTTATCAGGTTCCTTTAGCGGCAGGGTATCAAAGGGTTGAGGAGATTGTTGTTCGTAAGGGTCATTTTTGTAGTTAAAACACTTGGTGTTTCGAGCGTTACAATAATGGTTGATTTCGTGTTTTTTTTGTTGGAGACGGTAGAAACACCCGTTCTTAATCTAGGCATAGAATTGTTTAGATTATTAGGTTGTTAATTATCGTCTCTTTTGTTGTTTTGTAAACGCTTCACTTTTCCCATTTTGTTGGGTGATTTTATTTTGAGACTTAGCTTCCGTCAAGTTCTCGTTTGGGTTCTAGCTTCCAAAATATATATATATATATATATATATTTTATATGTTCTTATAATTAGATTTTTTATTTAGGATGTTATAGCCTAGATGTGTTGAAGCTTCATGAACCTCCTAAGAAGCTCACGAAACTCCAACAGATTGTCTATAGATTTGATTATGTGTTCTACCTCTCCTTCGCACCAGGGGTATTGTCTCTGCTTCTGAATTATTCTTGATGAAGCACATAGTAGAGTTTGAATATTTCAAGCGTTGATCTTCACGGAAAAAAATCTTTCTTCCTTGCTCGTTCCGAAAGATCACCCTGACCACCGGTTCTACCAGCACCATCCACGAGGGGATATGTTTAATGCCTTCTAGTTCTTCATCTGGCGCAGTGGCATTAAGTTGATCTATCCCCATATTTAGAGCCAGTTGAAAGTCGAATTTGCACCTGAAGTCCAGAAGGTCCGTCATCGTCTGCCTAATCGCCGAGTTGGCCAGAGCATATTTCATCCCCTTATCTTTTTTGTTGTCTGTATAGAAGTACAGAGACAGAAGATCCCATGAATTCGGATTAATGAGATCGCAATTCGTAAAGGAGTGGATCTGTCCATGGGTCCTTTCAACCGTATACTCATGAAAAATAATCTAGTTGTGTGCAAAGGTTCTTCGTCCGATGTCCAAGACTTTTCTGATTCCGTCCACCGAGTGAACTGCTGAGACAGGTTGAATGAAGCACTGTAAGAACCTCTGTCTAATATGCTCTCGAGCCATTGGATGGAGATTTATCTTTACGACAGGCGTTTCATTCCATAGGCTGTAGGGATATTGGTAAACGTCTTCACTGTCTGCAATATCCTTGATTGCCTTTTCTCGGGTGTAGGCCTTATCAACATATCCATCTGATCCCTGATCTCTTGTAATCGATCAGCGGGTCATTTGGAGCTCTGAGGCTTGCTACTGTTGCCTGCCTCTGGCTTTCGGGCTCTGACTGGGACATCCTACCTTATAGTAGGTGTGATGACTCTGGTCCCTTGGACAGGGACCTTGGCTCTGTGTGTGTTTCAGTATGGTGGCGGTGTAGTAACAGTTGCTTTTTCAAGTGGGATCGCCATTGGTATAGGAGCCGCTTCTGTTTCTTGGTATCTTTCTTCTAGCTCAGGCTCAATGACATTGACTACCACCACTTCTTCTTCATCCATCCTTGCAGATGGAGCAGTCTCCATGGCATACTCTGCAGAGGATGATAGATTATTCGATGAGGATGAAGAGGTGTATACGGAGAGGAGCTTGATCACGCCCTCTTCATCCTCCTTGTTCCCTACTAGCTCTGCTGCTGCTGATGCAGAGGGCATCTTTTCCTTTCTTCTTTCTTCTAGGTGTGCCTGTGCAGCGTTGGATTTGTGACTTGATAGCGCTTGAGCTGGCTGTCGAGGAGCAGAAGTAGAGGGGGCAGCTGTTGGAATTTTGCTCTTGGAGGCCGCTGGCTGTTTCTCCTCCTCTTTGATGACTTTGTGGGCCAGACTGGTCTGGGTCCTCATTGTCATCACGCCTCCTCTTCTACGAGGCTTTGACACATGAAGTGGGTAGCTCAGACTTCCTCTTTGGCTTCTACACATGAGTTTGAGGCATGGCCTGGAACTTTGTGTCAAAGAGTTCAACGATCTCTGATGTTTCAGTTGTGGCCTTCTAGATCTCCATGTGTGTGTTGTACTTGAAGGCTGGCAACGAACGACGCATGTCGGTGGCCGCCTGTTTCGTTGTGCTATTCAGAAGTGAAGTGAGCTACCTTTTATAGAAGACGATCACGCAGAGCTTTCATCTCTGTCTGGGTGATGTAATCTCCCGGGACACTCAGAGAAATAAGCACTTGAGCATTTTGAGATGAGGTAGACGCTCATCCCTCTGAATGTGTGCAAGGACCCTTTGCAGGGTCTCTGCATTTCTTGCCATCAAATCTTGGAGTTTGTTGATCCTCTCTCTCAGTGATTTGATGATAATCCCTTTTATCTATCGATGTAATTTTGTTTCTGTATTCTCAGTTCTAGCGATCATACACTGAGTATGTTCAGTGATCGCTGAGAAGCTTGTTTTGTAAATCTCAGAGACAAACAATACTTCAAGAAGACAACACCCACACCAAAGAACCTTCAGCCAATGTCGAAGACTGAAACTGAAGATTAGAGAATGGCGAGTACGTGATCAGAAGCGGTATTCAATGATTACGATCCTATCTACAAATGTGTGAAGACTGCTCTAGCTTCAGCGAATGATGATGAGACCTCCAGGTTATTCCAGCATTCAGCGATCAAAGGAAGCTT
>NW_020201403.1:62251-63301 GCF_001531365.2 Cynara cardunculus var. scolymus
AAGTGTTTCTTCTCCATGCAGAGTGCGCGCATCACTCTCTTACCATATTCTTACTTCAAGTTTCTTCTAACTGAAGTAAAAGATATTTCTTTTAGCATTCTCTTTTCTTGTATTTACTAAAGCTCTGTGTGTAACCAAAGGTTGTTTAGATAGGTTTCCTATACCTTATCTTTCTTCAAACAATCTTGTAAAATCTGTATTGATCTTCTCTATCAATATATATTTTAAATTTGAAAACTTTGTGTTTGTATTCATCCCCCCCTTCTACAAACTGTTTATTATCTTGTAGACCCTTTCGGGATCAACAAGTGTTATCAGAGCAGTGTTTTCTCTCTTTACTTGTGTATTGTTATTTTGTTGTATTAACTTATCTCTTATTTGATAACTTACTGCTTTCAAATGGCTTTACAAATTACAAACACACACACACACAAGACAATGGCTCTCTTGCCAAACCTCCCCGGTTTGTCCGTGACAACTTTAGTCTCTGGAAGAACCGGATGTCCCTTTTTCTGGAAGGTGTGGATCCTGAAATTCCACACTATATAGAAAATGGACCATATATTCCATTTGCTATTGTTCCGGCTGTTCCAGCAACAGCTACAACTGCCGCGATTCCTGAACGGTAGATTCTAAAGCTTCCACATCAGTGGAGCGATGAGGACAAGAAGAAAATAGCTATAGACACGCGTGCTCGGTCTATAATAGTTATGTCTCTTCCTGATGAGATTTATCACTTTGTGATGAAACTCAAAAGTTCTAAATCCGTATGGGATACTCTATGTGTCCAATATGAAGGAACCACTCAGGTTCAGGAGACTAGAAAGATCAATCTAGTAAGACAGTACGAAAGCTTTCTCTATGGAAAGTATGAAACGCTATCTGAAGTACATCAGAGATTTAATTGCCTTCTTATTGATCTTAGGGCTGTCGACAGGGAATATTCTAATTCTGAAACTTTGACTAAGTTTCTAGAATGTCTTCCTGAGTCTTGGGACACCTTTTCCATGTGTCTCAAGATGTCAAATGACATGTCCACTCTTTCTCTTT
>NW_020201404.1:0-20423 GCF_001531365.2 Cynara cardunculus var. scolymus
CTATTAGTTCTCAATTATTTCGAGACTAATATTGAAAAAGGCAAAGCCCAGACCAATTCTTGTCACAACCCCACCAACTACTCATTTATATCTCAACAGATAAGTGTTTCAATAACACTTGGGGCATGCAACTCATCATCTATCAATTTCTCATTCGGAGAAAGTTGATATTGAATCAGAAGGATATATGTCCCCCCTTCAAGTATTTTTAATCACATATTGAGTCTGATAAATTTGTGTAGTCAACACGGTTTATCTTTTTGAGCCTAATTAGAAGCATACGTTGCTTTATCTTTCTACACTACACAGATTTAGCATTTTATATGTTATTTTGCCAAAACATTCATAGATATGCATTTATTAAGCTATCGATGATTGAATGGAAGACCTGGTGAGATGAGCCTCATAAAGTCTCATATATAACAGTACATCTGTTGTGCTGAGTATATCTGTTATCCTCATAGAAAAATCTTTTTATAAGATTGAAAACAATTTCATATGTTGAAATTGGTTGTTATCTTCTCATTCCCTTAATCTGAAAAGATTAAATAAGTGGATTTGCGAAGATCTACTTCCTATTTCTTGAATTGACGGCTTACGCGGAGGATTTGATTCATCTTGTGTATGATGGAATGATTCTCATTTCATCATAAGGGGAAGTAAGTAATAATGAATGAAATTTCCAATTCCGAACATTATAAAGGGAATCTGATGTGATAATCGGACCCTGGTTTTCAACCAAGGTAAGTAATATGTGATTATTTGATAAGTGATTACATGATAGCATGATAAATTTGTTATATTTGATCATGTTATGTCACACCCCGTTAAAGCGGAAACATGGGATGCTAACAGGCAAGCGAGTCTTGGCAACAGTTTCAGAAAAACACTTTGTCAATGATTTTAAATACACAATTCATCGACTTGATAAATTTTCAAGGTTACAAAACTATTTTCAATTACAACAAAAACTGTCTTAATCGATCTAGTGAACTACAAAGAGTTGGTGAGTTTCACGGGTTTTCACATGCATAAAGACAGTGGATGCATAAACCTAGTAATAGCAAGCATATGTGGTTTCATTGCACTCAATAAATGTAAATTTTATACGATGAAATACTTGAGATGCTACTGAGCCTTACCTGACCAACTTGCCCCATTATTATTCGAACAACCAGAAGTAGCCCTTTCACTACTTAGGTCCCACGGTTCGAATAAGCACTAATTCAGCGGTGGTCCAAATTCCACATGATTAGGCTAGAAAACATAGGTAATTGTGCACCCCTTTCTRGGTGGGACTGTCAACACAATAGCGGCTATCCACAATACCACGGCCCGGGAATGTACCCGAGTTAACAAGTAGCGTGTACGGACGGGGACTTTTATTTGGAAACATATATTCTCAAGCAYATCAATTTAGCATTTATATTATAGTGCAAAACAGTAACAAATACAACTTAAAAACCCGACTATGCAGTTCCATAGTCCGGAGGTTTCAAATAAATAAACACGCAAAGCTTGCTCGTCATGCTTTTCCCCCATAAAATAACAAAAACAGTAAAAGTGGGGCCGTGAACTCACAGGTTTGGCGAATGTCAAATGTTTCCTTATGATACCTGCTTAACATTTGCCGGACTCCCTGATAGAGCAATCAATACTTAAAAAAAAGAACATTTAAACTACCATGACTTGAGCTGGATAAGCTGTTCAATGCAATATTGCCAGATACTAATACCAATACAGCTGATACATAAAATATTTGGTTTAAAGGGAAAATTCCAACATCTAAATAATGGCATCATTAAATGCCATTTCAAAACAGATGATGGCAGCCGCCAACTGTTGGAATCAAGAGATTTTGAGTGGGTTTAACACCCTTCCCAAGAACAATTTACAACCTTGAGTCACCCGCCTCCCCAAGTYGGTTGCATGCCCAAGAATGGCAGCAAAATGAGGCGGTTTCGACTCAACAATGTCAAAAATAGAGACTGTTATCACCAAAATCCTTATCTCTAAATAATTTCAAAACAGAAAATAGAACAAATGAGGATTTTGGGTTAGCAAGCTACAAGATGAGAGAAAAGATTTAGAGGCGCATGTAGACCCAAATCACCCGAATGTGATATCGGCCTTATATGCGAGAACTCTCTTCTTCTCTTTGGGATTAAAAGATTCTTTGGGTCACAGATTACCATCTGATGAAGACACATGTAAGTCTTTGATGGATAATCTCACCATCTTTAGTTCTGAAACTTGAGTTGAGTAGGAAGAGAAATTAGAAATTTAAGCACTAAAAGAGAAATAGATGGCTTCTAGGACTTACCTTTTTGAAGACGATGCATATATGAGCGACCCGAACACGGCAAAATTCCTAAACTTGCAGGGAGAAGAGTTTGGCTTGAAGGTGATGAACTTTAGAGAGGGAGAATTGAGAAAAAGGCTGGAGCTTTTTGAATAAAGGATAGTTTTCAAAAGAGAATGGGGTATTTATATGAGGCTTCTAGAGGAGTAGTGGGCTGGCCTCTAAAGGCCCAAGCCCAAGGGGCTTTTACTTCTCTAAGCTGAGCCCCAAAAATATAAAATAACCAAAACGTCGAAGTCTGGAAAAAGACCAACTGCCGTGCCAAATCGATCATGGAAAACAAGCGCCTCAGTAAAAAGGAAACAGAGCTTCTGCGAAGAGACACCAGAGTCTCTGTGAAGAGACGACAGAGCCTCTGTGAAGAGACGACAGAGCCTCTGTGAAGAGACGACAGAGCTTCTGTGAAGAGACGACAGAGCCTATGTAGCTATCATCAGAGCCTCTGTAGCTGTCACCAGAGCTTCTATGGCTGTCTCTAGAGCCTCTGTGGCTGTCACCAGAGCCTCTGTGGCTATCACCAGAGCCTCTGTGGCTATCAGCAGAGCCTCTAATTGTTCAATCCTCTTGTTGATCAGGCGACCTCTTCAGAATCATACTCTTGAGAAGGTTAATCCTAAAAGACTTAGTTTTTCAAATGAAGGTTCCGAAATATGGTTCTAACCCGAAAATCCAAAAGTGCAGAGTTGTTACAGTCTCCCCAACTCAGAGAAATTTCGCCCCGAAATTTAATTGTCTGCACTTCTATTCATGGTTGGCTTGAGAAAAAGGTGGGGATACTTGTCCTTCATGAAGTCTTCCTTTCCCATGTATACTCCGGCCCATTCTTGGAATCCCAATGAACCTTCACGATGGGTGTCCTTTTACGTCTCAACTGCTTAACTTTTCTATCCAAAATCTCCAAAGGTTTTTCAGCAAAATGCAGTCGATCAAAAACTTGCAAGTCTTCCAGGGGTAAAACCTGGGTTTCATCAGATAGGCATCTCTTGAGATTCRATACGTGGAATGTGTCGTGGATAGCGCTTAATTCTGGGGGTATATTTAGCTTATAGGCCACTGGTCCAAATCTCTCTATAATTTCGAAAGGGCCAAAATAGCGAGGGCCCAACTTGCCTTTCTTTTCAAAACGCATAACTCCATTCCAAGGCGAGACCTTTAGAAAAACTTTGTCACCTTTCTGGAATTCTAAAGGCTTCTTCCGGTTGTCAGCATAGCTTTTTTGTCGATCCCTAGCAGCCTTGAGTCGATCTTTGATTACCACGATTTTATCGGTGGTTTCTTGGATAATATCRGGTCTGGTTAATTGTTTATCACCAATTTCTGACCAACACAATGGGGATCTGCACTTGCGCCCATACAAGGCTTCATAAGGTGCACATTGGATGCTGGTATGGTAGCKGTTGTTGTAGGCAAATTCCACTAAAGGAAGATGTGTGTCCCAACTTCCTCCAAATTCTATAACATAGGCCCGTAATATGTCTTCCAGGGTCTGTATGGTCCTCTCGGTTTGTCCATCGGTTTGGGGATGATAAGAAGTGCTCAATTCTAGACGAGTACCCATTCCATGCTGAAGCGATTGCCAAAATCTTGATGTAAAGCGACTGTCTCTATCCGATAGGATAGAAATAGGCACCCCATCCCTAGTGACAATTTCGTTTATATAAATCTGAGCTAACTTCTCCATCTTATAATCTTCTCGGATTGGCAGAAAGTGAGCAGATTTTGTCAAACGATCCACAATCACCCAAATGGCGTCATGTCCTTTCCCTGATCGGGGAAGCTTAGTTATGAAGTCCATCGATATCTGCTCCCATTTCCATTGAGGAATTTCGGGCTGCTGGAGTAGACCAGAAGGTTTTTGGTGTTCGGCCTTAATTATTGCGTAAGTCACGCACTTATTTACATATAGCGCAATATCTTTCTTCATTCCAGGCCACCAGTAATATGCTCTTAAATCCTTATACATTTTGTCTGCTCCCGGGTGTATTGAATACTTTGATCGATGAGCTTCATCCAAAATGATTGATCTAAGATTGCCAATCTTAGGCACCCAAATTCTATTTCCCAAATAACACACTCCATCAGATTCTATCTGAAATTTGGACTCTATGCCATGCAGGGTTTCATCCTTTAACTTCTCTTTCATTAGAGCTTCCTTTTGATTTTCTAGGATCTGAGCTTTCAGATTAGTATTCACCAAGATTCCCAAGGCTCGCACCCTTGTTGGCTTTATACCTTCTTTCCAACTTAAAGCATTGGCCACAACGTTGGCTTTGCCCGGATGGTATTTGATCTCACAATCATAATCACTAAGCAATTCGACCCATCTTCTTTGCCTCATATTCAACATTTTCTRATCAAGGATGTGCTGAAGGCTTTTATGATCCGTGAAAATGGTACATTTCGTGCCATAGAGGTAATGCCTCCATATCTTAAGTGCAAACACCACTGCTTCCAGCTCAAGGTCGTGCGTAGTGTAGTTCTTTTCATGTACTTTCAGTTGTCTTGATGCATAAGCAATTACTTTATCCTTTGCATCAATACACAACCTAAGCCTTGATGTGATGCATCACAAAAGACCACGAAGTTATCCGAACCCTCTGGTAGGGATAAAGATAGGTGCATTACACAACTTCTGTTTGAGAGTCTCGGAGGCCTCTTCTTGCTTCTTGCTCCAGATAAACTTCTTATCTTTTTGGGTTAAGGATGTAAGCAGTAATGCAATTTTTTGAGAAATTTGCAATGAAACGTCTGTAGTAGCCTGCTAACCCAAGGAATTGACGAATCTCTGTAGGTGTTTTAGGGGCTTCCCAGTTCTTGATAGCCTCAATTTTGATTGGGTCCACTTGAATTCCTCTTTCATTAACTACATGACCAAGAAACTGAACTTCCCGTAGCCAGAACTCACATTTAGAAAATTTGGCATACAGTTTCTCCCTTCGGAGTACTTCCAAAATTGCCCTCAAGTGTCTCTCATGGTCTTCCCGACTTTCTGAATAAATTAATATGTCGTCTATGAAGACGATTACAAATTTATCYAGGTAGGGTCTGCAGACTCTGTTCATCAGGTCCATGAAGACTGCTGGTGCGTTGGTTAGCCCGAATGGCATGATCATAAATTCATAATGGCCATACCGGGTCCTGAAGGCAGTCTTGGGAATATCTTCTTCCCGAACCCTTACTTGGTGATATCCGGATCGCAAATCAATCTTCGAAAAATAGGCTGCCCCTTGAAGTTGATCGAACAGATCATCAATTCTGGGAAGAGGGTATCTATTCTTGATGGTTAATTTATTGAGTTCTCTATAATCAATGCACATTCGCATTGATCCGTCTTCTTTTTTGACGAATAGTACCGGTGCTCCCCATGGTGAATGGCTTGGCCTTATAAAACCTTTGTCTAGCAATTCTTGAAGTTGGGTCGACATTTCCTGCATTTCTGAGGGTGCCAAACGGTATGGTGCCTTGGCCACTGGAGCAGCTCCGGGAATCAAGTCGATACCGAACTCTACTTGTCTTTGTGGAGGGAGGCCTGGCAGATCTTTAGGGAAAACATCGGAAAATTCCCAAACTATGGGTAAATCCTCAATATTATCCTCCTTGATCCTTCCATCAATCACGTGGGCCAAGTATGTAGGGTAATTCTTCATCAGGTACTTCCTCATCTTTATACAGGATACCAGCTTAATCGCTTGGTCCAACTTATCTCCCTGGACCACTATTGGCTCCATTATTTCTTGAGGAATTCGAATAAGCTTTTCTGAACAAATGATTTCAGCTTGGTTTCTGGACAGCCAATCCATGCCTACAATTACGTCGAAACTTCCTAGTTCGATTGGTATAAGGTCTATGCTAAAGTCCTTATTGGCTAAATTCAAGGTGCAGTTCGAATTTATATCCCTGACTTTGAATTTTTTACCATTGGCAAATTCAATGACAAGGGCTTCTTTCAGCCTCTGGGGTCTTAAGTAAATTTTCTGACTAAAATTTAGTGACACAAAGCTTCTGTCGGCGCCCGAATCAAATAAAATTGTTACAAATTCACTGTTCAGAGGAAACGTACCTGTCACTACATTGCGATCCTCTTTGGCTTCCCTGACTCCCAGCTCGAATGCTCTGCCCCGAGCCTGAYTTTCTGCGTTGCTTGGATTGTTCTGCCGAGTCTGATTTACATTTGTCCCTGCTCTCCTTTTTGGGCAAACATTCCTCATGTGGTCTGGACTCCCACATTCAAAGCATAGTCTTTTCCGGCAATCCTTTGCCGTGTGACCCCCAAGATGGCACCTCCTGCAGATAATGCAATTCCCCCGATGCGGAACTTTGCATTTATCACATCTAATTACATCGCCCTGTCCGGTTATCTGTGATTGAGCTTCAAAGTTTCTCGTTGTTCTCCTATTCCGGTCCTGTTTCCTTCCAAATTTTCGGTCTTCATAATCCTCTATCTTTCTTTTCCYCTTGGCCAAACCTCCAGATCGCACCGCATTGTTTGTGAGTTTCGTGGCAATTTCCACAGCTCCTTGAAAAGTTTTTGCATTGGCAGAGATTATGTTGCCTATAATTTCTAGGGCTAAACCCCAAATGTATCTTTCTATCCGAACCTCCTCTGGTGTCACAAGGTGTGGCACCAGGTTTGCTAATTCTTGAAACCTCGTTGTGTACGCAGAGATATCGTCTTCTTTCATCTAAAGGTTCCACAACTCCATCTCCAATTTCTGGAGTTCACTTCTCGGACAGTATTCTTCTTTTAACAACTTCTTAAACTCCTCCCATGAGAGCTGATTGACTGCTTCTCGGCCTCTTGTTTGCACCAAGGTGTTCCACCATGTGAGCGCCCTTCCTTGTAAAAGGCATGCCGCATATTTTACCTTATTCCCTTCAGTGCAATTGCTAATGTGCAACACGGATTCCATACTCTCAAGCCATGTCATTCTACCGCTCCTTTTGTTCCGTTAAATTCCTTAGGATTGCAAGCTCGGAAGGTTTTATAAGTACATTCCCGCGGTGGTCGAGACTCCGAGTTAGAAGGTTGGTTAGCATTCAAGCCAGCAGCCACTTGGCTGACTATGGTAGGGAGTGCAGCAATAAGTTGCWCTGAAAYAAGTTGTGCTAAATCGRKGTTTTMTCTTCTCGRCGGCATTTCTTTAAATCCTAAATAGAATGGAATTCATAAGTTTAAGGATAACATAAAGTGGTAGCTTTCCACAAAATTTTGATGATGCTTAAATGTCTTACTCGCATGACAAAGGATAGGAAGATGACAAATAATCGATATAAGACATAATCAATCGCATAGCCAATAGATATAACAGAAATTCCTTCCAAAAGATATAATGCATTATTTTTTCGATAAAAGATACAAAACGGAGTTTCTAGTTTCCGATCAAAAGAGCAATCCATTCAAAATTCTTCCTAAAACAATATCCATCCAATAACTATCCCTAGCGCTAACATCATCATGCTGCAAACAAACAGCCACCTATATAACC
The DNA here is from genome assembly GCF_001531365.2 of Cynara cardunculus var. scolymus. Lineage (NCBI taxonomy): Eukaryota > Viridiplantae > Streptophyta > Magnoliopsida > Asterales > Asteraceae > Cynara > Cynara cardunculus. The sequence continues at coordinate 7,849 of NW_020201404.1, forward strand.
TCCTAATCTCTCGTCTGGCGGCAGCAGCAAGTTCYCCATTCCACTCTATGCCCTGGTGATGCGCTTCCACTATTTCAGATAAGTTRTTGAGGATGTTGTGGTGGTATCCAAGTCGAACCTGATGCATCTGTGTCCTTCGCAATCCTCCTTACCCATTCTTTCGCCGATGGTTTCATCCCTTACGGATAAGATGCTGGTATTCCAGTCACAATTTGGGTCATTCCTTTCCCGCCTTGGGGTCGAGATGACTCTCCAACGACCCTCTGAGAGTTCCCAAATGTCAACCTCTGTGGTACCAAGACATTCTTTCGAGGCGTGACTCTGGTTCTTGGACCTTGCTGGGCTCGCGACGGTACCTCAGGTGCTGGCTCCATTGGGGGTAGGCAGGACATTTGTGGTGCGACCGCAGTGCCACTAGAGACCATGTCCTAGTCGTATGGGTCGACCTCTTCACCACGAGTTGGGATCCTTTGGGAGCGACCGACCACGTATCCAGAATCATCAACGGAATATTCGCTTGAGTCTGAAGACATCGTCGAAATCTGTGGCATGAACAATCTTGGTTACTAAGGTGTATCCTCTAACAAAAACATAGCGATTCAGAGGAGTCTTTTAGACAGCACTTAAGTCTCAACAACATACTAAGATCCTTAAACAACACCTCTGATCACTAAACCAGAGCCTCTGCTAAAAAGACCAGAGCCTCTTTTTCCTCACAGAGCTTTCGAGGCCAGAGCCTCTGTTCACAGAGTGCCTGCCAGAGCTTTTGTGGCAATCTCAATACTTGGGTATGCTAAAGGTTCCTTCCAGCGACCCTTTGGTCCTACCTCTTGTTCCAACCAGAGCTTCTGGTAGCGAGACCAGAGCCTCTGTGGCAACCCCTATAGTTATCATTCAATTAACTCATGCATGGGTCCTCTGGTTCTTCTATTCGCTTATGGCAGAGCTTCTGATCATAAGACCAGAGCCTCTGCGGAAACAATGATAACGAGAGTTGAGCATTTCAACTTCAATTGTTTATGGTCTTCTTGACCAATGCCTCTAATCCTAAGAAACAGATATTCGCAAAAGTGGAACTAAGCTCATGTTTTTCTTAATAGTGTCACAACTAGMGCATACTTCTAATGAGATCGATTAAGTTCTTTTTATTACACATAAATTAAGCACAGGTGATCAGGCTTTACTTAACCGATGTGTAATAACAAGCCCCGCTTTAAACACATGATTGAAAATCATTTAAAAATTATTTTAGTTATAATCGATGGTTTTTATAAAAAAACAACGTTCTCTATAACTGAGGCTCTGATACCAAATCTGTCACACCCCGTTAAAGCATAAACATGGGATGCTAACAGGCAAGCGAGTCTTGGCAACAGTTACAGAAAAACACTTTGTCAATGATTTTAAATACACAATTCATCGACTTGATAAAGTTTCAAGGTTACAAAAGTATTTTCAATTACAACAAAAACTGTCTTATTCGATCTGGACCCAAGTAATGCTCCCAGGAGTCCACACAACTTACTTAGCACCTGAAAAGCATGACATAAAACAGAGTCAACTACAAAGAGTTGGTGAGTTTCACGGGTTTTCACATGCATAAAGACAGTAGATGCATAAACCAAGTAATAGCAAGCATATGCGGTTTCATTGCACTCAATAAATGTAAATCTTATACGATGAAATACTTGAGATGCTACTGAGCTTTACCTGACCAACTTGCCCCATTATTATTCGAACAACCAAAAGTAGACCGTTCACTACTTAGGTCCCACGGTTCGAATAAGCACTAATTCAGCGGTGGTCCAAATTCCACATGATTAGGCTAGAAAACATAGGTAATTGTGCACCCCTTTCTGGGTGGGACTGTCAACACCATAGCGGCTATCCACAATACCACGGCCCCGGGAATGTACCCGAGTTAACAAGTAGCGTGTACGGACGGGGACTTTTATTTGGAAACATATATTCCCAAGCATATCAATTTAGCATTTATATTATAGTGCAAAACAGTAACAAATACAACTTAGAAACCCGACTATGCAGTTCCATAGTCCGGAGGTTTCAAATAAATAAACATGCAAAGCTTGCTCGTCATGCTTTTTCCCCATAAAATAATAAAAACAGTAAAAGTGGGGCCGTGAACTCACAGGTTTGGCGAATGTCAAATGTTTCCTTAAGAGACCTGCTTAACACTTGTTCGGACTCCCTGATAGAGCAATAAATACTTAATAAGAAGAACTTCTAAACCACCAAGACTTGAGCAGGATAAGCTGCTCAATGCAATATTGCCAGATACTAATACCAATACATCTGATACATCAAATATTTGGTTTAAAGGGAAAATTCCAACATCTAAATAATGGTATCATTAAATGTCATTTCAAAACAGATGATGGCAGCCGCCAACTGTTGGAATCAAGAGATTTTGAGTGGGTTTAACACCCTTCCCAAGAACAATTTACAACCTTGAGTCACCCTCCTCCCCAAGTCGGTTGCATGCCCAAGAATGGCAGCAAAATGAGGCGGTTTCGACTCAACAATGTCAAAAATAGAGACTGTTATCACCAAAATCCTTATATCTAAATAATTTCAGAACAGAAAATAGAACAAATGAGGATTTTGGGTTAGCAAGCTACAAGATGAGAGAAAAGATTTAGAGTCGCATGCAGACCCAAATCACCCGAATGTGATATCGGCCTTATATGCGAGAACTCTCTTCTTCTCTTTGGGATTAAAAGATTCCTTGGGTCACAGATTACCATCTGATGAAGACACATATAAGTCTTCGATGGATAATCTCACCATCTTCAGTTCCGAAACTTGAGTTGAGTAGGAAGAGAAATTAGGAATTTAAGAACTAAAAGAGAAATAGATGGCTTCTAGGACTTACCTTTTTGAAGACGAGGCAGATATGAGCGACCCGAACACGGCAGAATTCCTAAACTTGCAGGGAGAAGAGTTTGGCTTGAAGGTGATGAACTTTAGAGAGGGAGAATCGAGAAAAAGGTTGGAGCTTTTTGAATAAAGGAGAGTTTTCAAAAGAGAATGGGGTATTTATATGGGGCTACTAGAGGAGTAGTGGGCTGGCCTCTAAAGGCCCAAGCACAAGGGGCTTTTACTTCTCTAAGCTGAGCCCCAAAAATATAAAATAACCGAAACGTCCAAGTCTGGAAAAAGATCAACTGTCGTGCCAAATCGATCATGGAAAACAAGCGCCTCAGTAAAAAGGAAACAGAGCTTCTGCGAAGAGACACCAGAGTCACTGTGAAGAGACAATAGAGTCTCTGTGAAGAGACGACAAAGCTTTTGTGAAGAGACGACAGAGTCTCTGTGAAGAGACGACAGAGCTTCTGTGAAGAGACAACAGAGCCTTTGTGAAGAGACAACAGAGTTTCTGTGAAGAGACAACAGAGTCTCTGTGAAGAGACGACAGAGCTTCTGTGAAGAGACGACAGAGCCTCTGAATAGCTGTCACCAGAGCCTCTATGGCTGTCTCCAGAGCCTCTGTGGCTGTCACCAGAGCCTCTGTGGCTATCACCAGAGCCTCTAATTGTTCAATCCTCTGGTTGATCAGGCGACCTCTTTAGAATCATACTCTGGATAAGGTTAATCCTAAAAGACTTAGTTTTTCAAATGAAGGTTTCGAAATATGGTTCTAACCTGAAAATCCAAAAGTGCAGAGTTGTTACATGCTAGTATGTGGAAATTATGTGCATAATATAGATGCATGTAGGTGATTATGTGTATCTATACTACATTAATAAGCATTTAAGACAAAGTCTTAAGTACAAATTTAAAGCTTAAAGTACCATCATTTTATGCAACAAATTCATAAAACACTTAATTACAAACTATTATGCATAATGTACAAGTTGTTTATGCAATGCTTTCCAAACACCAAAAATTACCCATTTTGGGCCGGTTTCTTCTTTGGGTTTCTTCCTCTTCCGTCTCCTACCTCTGCGACCACCAAGACCAAAACTTTTCTTCTGTTTGGTATCCTTTCTCTGCCACCAGCAAAACCAAAAACATTTTGGGTTAGAAAACAGAGGCCTTTCCTCTTCACAAACCTCGTTTGACATAACAATGGTGGTGTGGATGTATCACCTCGATCAAATAACCGATTTCATGGATGGAACCTTAGATCTCACTTCCGTCGATTTCAACTTCGAACTCCAATAACCCAACGGCTGATTTGTTTGTTTCGATTCAAGTATAACACTATGGTTTATGGTTCAATACCACTTTTGTCGATTTCTCCATCCGATTCCATCCGCTTCCGACGACCCACCAACATGGCTTCTGGTTCATATATCAACATCGATTATACCAATGATCGAGGTTAGGGTTGTATCATTGTATTCCTTGTTTTGTGTTCAACAGAATGCTTTTGATTTTTCTCGATTTATATAGAATTAATTGTATTCCATTTCTTGATTTTGTCTGTTTTTATGAAGCCAGAGCAAAAATCAAACTCAACAAACCATAAATTTTAAATCAAACTCAGAGATGATGGGAGAACTTAGGTAGGGGACGAGGTGTATATTTGCTTCCTTTTTATATTTTTTCAGGTTCAATTTTGTGTGAAACTGGTGTATGTTTGTTTCTTCTGTATACTCTTTTTTAGATATATATTTCCAAGAAAAAGGGGAAAGAAAACATAGGGTATTATGAGATTTTATCACATTATGGTTTCTGGTCATTTGCCAGTCCATATTATACATATATATATATATATATCTAATGAATTTTGGTATTCTTCTTTGTCTATTGCCTACCTACAGAAGAAGATCATAGCATGGTTAGCTATCGAGCTTGTTGGCCTTGGTGCTATTGCAGGTTTTGAWGTRGGATTTTTCCATACCCATGCTAGSAGATCCAATTTTGTTAGAATCTTCTGTGTTGTGTTTGGTATCATCATGTATGGTTCTCCTCTAACTATCCTGGTATGTGTTCTTTATTATCAACCCATTCTCAATTTCTCATAAAATTCTTTTGATTTCCATCTCATAGAAGGATGTTTCTGAAGGAACATTGGTGATTGATTTTATTGTTTCCTGTTTCTTTATCGAAATCAACAGTGGAAAGTGATCAATTTCAAGAGTGTTGAATACATGCCATTCTGACTTTCATTGGCTGCTTTCTTGAATGGTTGCTGCTAGACAACTTATGCTCTCTTCAAATTTGATCTCTTCATTCTGGTATAACATCTTTAGTTCTCCATCTTTCAAATTATAATTTGCACCATTTCTCCACAAGGACCACAACAAATGTCTAAATCTCCCTCCTTCAAACGAGGGTTGCTAGTGTCCCTGCACCAACTGGTATGTCTGGGGCACCATCTTATGGACAAAATCCTGGAAATAGAAGGAAAATGTTATTTAAAATGTTGTTTCTCAATCAATTTCTACTGGTTTTATGTTCTTTAAAATGTTTTTGTCCAATCAATTTGTTTTTTCTACATTGTATGTTTTTTTGTAGCTCTAAACCAAAACTACAAGATGATGATAGAGATCAGCCTAGAGGTGGACGTTTTGGACTTGAAGATCCTCATGCTCCCTACCATCCTTTAGGGTAACTATGATTTCTATATAAGAAATTTTACTATGATATATTGTTTTTTAAGCATAAATGGACTATTTTACATGCCTGATTCTTGTTCTTCTCTTTCATGTCTTTCAACTATTTTCAAGTTGAAACAATTTCCGTTCAAGATAGACCATCATCTTGATTGCATCATCGAGAGGAGTTGATGTTTGGCAAACTCTCGAGCTAAATTACCAAATTTCAGTCATCACTATAATTCATTCATTGTATTCACTTACGTCTACAATATTCATTTTAACTTGAATAGACCCATTATCTCATTGATATGTTCTTTAAAAAGGTTAGCATGTCTCGGTCCCAAAACAATTACGATATGCAACTTTCACACTCATAATTAGGTTCTTGGTGGATCGATAAGCGCCAAATTTAATTTATTATTCGGCCAATAAAAGGTATTTTTGCAGTGTGTTATACTAGAACAGATGTTGCATATTCTTTCTAGGATGATTATGAAAAGTATTAGGACAATGATCGTTTTGTGTAATATATATATATATGGTTTTAGTCTCTTTCTTTGGAAATAACAGAACGCAGGAAATTCCTCAATTGTTGCTTTAATTTGATATTATATTTTTTCCAAGAGTTTCAAGTTTCTGTTCCTGTTTATCCATATGAAGAGGCTTTTGAGTTCTGTGGTGGTAGTCTTCCTGATTAAATCCCCAAGGTATTCAACCTTATTTTTCTACAATAGATAAACTCACATACCCTCCTCACTTTTTGTGAGAGACCAAATACCTGGATAATGCTAGGCCAAAGTCTCTTTGGTCGTTCCACTTAATCTGTGACATAGGGTGTGATTCCTTCCTTTTTACAACTTTAAGCTTAAAGAAAATGTAAATTTAAGTTGAAAATGGTCGGTGTTGAATAGATGTAGCAATACCGTTCTTTCTATGGCATTAGTTTTCCAAAGAAATATTGTTTAGTTGCATAAGAGGAAATCTTTTGGTCCCATATTTGGCATAACATGAGACCGGACAAGATGGGTTGAGTGGGACAAAAATGTAATTTTTTTGCCCAACCAAACAGGGAGATAAGACAAGATTGGTAAATTACTGAACTACTCATGTAAGATAAAAACCTTATAAAGTTCTTTCACCCACCTACCTCACTCATGCACATCCATTCCAATATTGTCCGATACCAAAACTATCGTTAAGTTGGTTTCTGCTTTGCGGCTTCATTGCATCAAACCATTGATGTAACTTAAGAACACAATATATCTTTCTGTTGCAGGGAAGCAGTCCACGCATAATGAAGTTAGGCGATTTTCTTGGATGTCCTTGTGGTGATACACATGTTTCCAACATCTCAGAGCTCGGCAACATGAAGGTATTCATTCATTCTATAAGTGAGTTTCCATGGAATAAAATCTCATATATGAATTTGATTGGTTTGTTTGTTCAGGTGACACAAATGAGGACAAAGAAGGAGTTACCAAAGTATATTACAACATGAATTCGTGTTGATTAATAATAATATTTATAATACCTTTAAGTAGCTAAAACTTCAGCCAAACATTTTGTGTTTTGTAGAAACAGATTCAAACAAAACCGATTAGGACACTGTGGGGCGATTGACAACACCAAATGTATCGATATCGCGAAATTAAAAATGAAAAATATTAGTCTTGTAAAAATATGGAGTTGGGGGTCCTTTACTCAACGCTTACCAAGTAATGGTCAACATTTTCACGCAACATAGGGTAAGATTTTAGTTCATTAAAACAGCATCATATGCAACAATTTATTTGGTAAGCCCTTACCAGGTAATGGTGGATCGATAAGCGCCAAATTTATTTTATTATTCGGCCAATAAAAGGTATTTTTGTAGTGTGTTCACAGGCAAGGATTGCTTAGTTTTACTGTGCTCATTTCATTTGGTTTACTTTGGTTGGTTGCCTTAGTTTATGATTAGTGCTCAAATTTTGCCATATATCCAGTAGCTGTCAGAGTAAGTATTGTGCTTTCAGACAACCAATTTTTAAGGTAATACATGCTTTTTTGTTCATTGAACCCCTTGACTTTTGGAAATCCATCCATATATAATTTTATATAAATGATAATCAACCTCATCTTTTTACATAATTTTACATTGTCGTCTAGCTTATAAACCATCTTTGTCATAGCCTTGATGGTAACATCCATTTTTCTAATTCCCATTTTGCATTATAAAGCCATTCACTAACAATATTTCAGATCTTTAAGTCCTAAAACCTTATGATTTACATATAGGTACAAGCATCTTGGTCAATTTGCTCCATTAGGAGAGCAAACAGATGCATAACTGCTAAGAACTTGGGTCTCCATTGGCTACAACTCTTAGTGGCTTTGGTACTCTGTGTGTGCAAGGTAAACCAACCATCCCCATCCCAATGTTTTTCGAGCTGAATTATTGTCACCATGCTGTGTTTTTGTTGGTGATGGAATTTTAAGTCTAAAGTTGTTTTTGGGATTCTCATTATGACCTTACTATTGTATCTAATGTCTCTAGGACTCCATTGATTTGGCTTCACAAACTTATGTTTGTGTGGTTTTGTTCCACTGGTTGGTTATTGTCCTGATGGACATACCTGGTAAATTCCATCCTTATGATTGCATTTATCGGGTAAAWTTTTTGGCTCTTATAATATTTATCCGGATAGCGCATAAGCTATTTTTCAACAACATAATTGTCTTCTACAGTTGATTTTTAGCTTTAATTTGGAGTATGTAATTAAGAAATTACAACCTTTAGGCTTTTTTTTCTCTATTGTTAATTGTAAAACTATAGAGTTATAATCGTTTAGTTTTGTTGTGATCTATTTTAAAGCACTTATCAGGTAATATTTTTTGGCTCTTATAATATTTATCCGAATAGCGCATACCGGTTAAGTGTTTAGTAAATGACCCCTAAGCTATTATGCAACAAAATAATTATCTTGTAAAGCTGGTTTTTAACTGTAATTTGGAGTATGTAATTAAGAAATTACAACCTTTAGGCTTTCTTCTTTCTCTATTGTTAATTGTAGAACCATAGAGTTATAATCGTTTAGTTTTTTTGTTATCTCTTTAAAACAGGCCCCTTTACTTTCTAACCTGAGTCCGTCTGGAAAAATTCAGGTATGCAACCACTTTTTAAATTGGGAGAGATTGTTTTCACATGAATTCAGGTTCGCAACCACTATTTCATTATACGGTCTCTTCAAGTTGTCACAAAGATTGACTTTCACATAATATTCTGAAATGAGCTTTTTGATTTAAGTTTTTGCATCATCTAGCACTTTATAAACTTTTTCAGGCATGTTCATTCTTTCGACCTTCAAATATAAGGTGTGAAAAGTACAAGGTCCAAAGCTTTAATATGATGGTGCATCAAGAAGCCTTAGGTCATCCCATTGGGAAATGAAACCTCAACTAGAGAAGAAGACGAAAGGATCGTCTTCGGAAATGGCAGATCAAAGTAGCAATTCTTCTGCCATGGAAGGAATTGTGACCTATCGGAAATGGCGGATCGAGGTAGTAGACCAATAATTTTTTAATTTGTTTTGTCAACTCCATATTGGATTTTAAACATTCATATAATTTTTCATGGATCAGCTGCAATTTGGAACCATACTCTAATTTCATGGATCAGCTTCAAAATCGTTTATATTTTTTATTCCCGCCGCATTGCGCGGGTCCACAACTAATATATAGATACACACACATGCATGTTATGAAGTTCATGGTGTGTGTGTTTGTGTATTCATGTGGCCGACCTTTCCTATTTTGGAAAGGTATAAAAGGAGGGTTCAACCTCCATTTGCATTTTCTGCTGCTATTTGTGAGAAGTGTTTGTGCGATTTAAGTTGACCGGATTCAAGATCAAGTTGATTTCAAATGGTTTTTCAAGGTGAATGATTTCTAAACCTTTTTGCATAAAACTTGTTACTTATTTTATTTGAATGTTGTTTATTTTGGAAAGAAATTAGTTATTTGTTTAAGGGTTCTATCCGGACAAAGAGTGACCGGATTATTCTTAAATCGAACAAGGGTAGGACGATTAAGCCCTAAACCGAACAAGTGTTAAGCGGTTTAGATTTAAACCGGTTAAGCACTAAGCGAGTTATGAATGATAAATGTGGTAGACATTTTGAACGGAGAAGTATGAATACGACCATATGGTGACCAGATTGTTTTAAATCGGATAAGTCTTAGGCGATGTATTGTCCGGACTTGTTATCCGAACGAAGATGTTAAAATTTAATCTAAGTGTTAAATCAGACAAGCCTTGGGTGATGAGTTGTCCGGATATGGTAAACCGGCTAAGACTTGACCGTTGATGAAGTCCGGCCAAGCATATGTTGATCGGATTTGTTCTATGCCTTTTGCTTGATTGTTGAAAATTATTATTTTATGATAAAATGGAAATTTGATATAAATGATTTTGGATTAATAATAATTCCATTGGTTGCGATCTATTTGGAATTGTTTTTGCGAAAAGTTTTGATAAAGAAATAAGGGTGGCATATCAATGACAGGTGTACCATGGGATAAAGGTGGCATATCAAGGAGAGGTGTACCATGGGATAAGCGTGGCATTTGTATGTGTGTTGTATAATATAACTCTTGCTATTATATCCCTTAAGACTACCGTGGTCTGGAATCTTTATTTCTTTGTGATATAAAGATTTAGGATCAAGGTTCTTATTGGAAATCATATTCTGGATGTTATTGAGGAGAAAATAACAGGTTTGGTCTGAATCTTTATATAAACCTTGTTTGGTTAGAAAAAGGTTTAAAAGTGGCATTATATGAAACCTTATTGGTTCAAAGGTATGATATCTGAATAGCTGTGTGCTTAGCTTGAAAAGTGAAAAGAATTTGGTATTATGTCTCTATTTGTTCATATATTTGTTATATATGTGAATAGTTGTTTTCCATAAAAGTTTTTGGTGATTTCACCCTGCAATGACATAAATAGGGTATCTCACTAGACCTTTTAGTCTAACCCTCGTTTTGTGATTTTGACTATGTATTGCAGGAGATACCGACGGTAAGGGGAAGGGGAAAATGTAATATTTTTCTATATGCATTTCTACGTGAAGATCTACCTTTGATGTATAGTTTTGATTATTGAACGGTGATTAGTGCAAGAAATGTATTAGAATTTTTGTACCTTGTATTATGTATAGAGATTTCTTGTACTAAGTGACCTGAGTGTGATATAAACGTGTATTTCTTTTGTATGAAATATGTGTTACATGCAATGTGTGTTTTGGGGTGTTACAGAAAGTGGTATCACAGCCTGAGTTTAAGGGATTTGGGTATTTAACAGCATGATACCTAGACTTAAATTGTTTTTTATTGCAAGTTGAGGGTCCCGGACATAGTTAGCTCCATTGGAAATAAATATGATGGGTTGAAATAATAGTGTGTAAGGTAAATTTTAATTACATTTGGGCAGTGTAATTATGAATTTACAGGTACACATCTGAACTTGAATACTTCATTATATTTGGGAATGTGAATACGTTATTATTAACACTAAAATCTGCAGATGTTTAGCCGAACTCGAAAATCTGGAAGAGTGGCTCGTCCAGAATCTGAGGAAAGGGAAGAATCACCCATAAACCTACCGACTAGCACGTCTGGAAATAGAGGTCGGGGAAGATCAAGGGGACGAGGTAGAAGAAGAAGTCAATCTCAGGGAAGGGTCGGACCGAAATATATTATGAACATGAAGAATCCCATTCTTGGAATGTTCAGGAGAGATCGGTGCCACACCCTCAATATGTAACCAGGGATATGTTGGCTGAAGAAATGGGAAAACTGCGGGAAATTTTGACTTCTATTATGGGAGTTCCAGCCAGGGTAGAAACAGAAAAATAGAAGTTCATCCCTCAATGCCAGTTACTCATAACAAGGAGGGGGATATTAAAATGTTTCTTGCATGTAAGCCACCAACATTTTCTTGAGAAAGAGATCCAGTAAAAGCCGTGTGCTGGATTAAAGAAATGGAATCAGTATTCAACACCATTCGGTGTCCGGAAACAGATAAAGTTCGATTTGTTGTTCCTGTATTAAAGTCAAATGCATTGATCTGGTTGGAACTTGAATCGTCGGCCAGAACAGATGTTTTACAATCATTGTCTTGGGTATAATTTGTGGAATGATTCAAGAACCAGTTTTGTCCTAAGACAGCAGTTAGGCAAATGCAAGAAGATTTTCTGAAGCTGGAACAGGGAAATGGAACAGTTCGGGAGTATACCGAAAGATTCATTGAATACTCTCGCTTTGTTGAACATTATGTTTCAACCGAACCCAGAAAGATAGAAAGGTATATTTGGGGTTTGAAACCCTCAATCAGAGAATTTGTAATTGGCATGAACCCCAACAGCTTTTCATAACGGTGGATGCGGCCGAAGTGACCGAACGAAATAAGAACCGGCAACCAGAAGGAAAGGTTGTAGAGAAGAGAAAATGGGAGGGGTCTTCATCTTTTCGAGGGCCGAAAACTGTAAGATATGATAACAGATCTGAACAGAAGATCAGTGAGAAAGTCTGCTCACAGTGTCGACAGGTTCATCAGGGTGAATGCAAGATGGATCCAAGGAAATGTTATAAGTGCGGCGAAGTAGGTTATCTGTTCAGAAATTGCCCAGCTAATCGAAGGTGTTTTAATTGCAATTCGCCGGATCATATTCGACCAAATTTTCCCTTGTTAAGAACTCCACAACTGACAATGGGAAGTAATGCGTTGGGTACTCGAGAAGACCTACTGTGAATAGAGGAGGGCAAGGAGGGGCACGAGGACGGTCCTTCCAGATGACTAAAAATTAGGCAAAAGCATCACCGGATGTAGTAACAGGTACATTCCTTCTGAATTAAATACGTGCTAAGGTGTTATTTGACTCTGGTGCAAACTTTTCGTTTGTATCACCAATGTTTGCTCAAACTGCATGTCTGAATTCTGTGATACTTGATGATGAATTAGTAGTTGATACT
>NW_020201404.1:20588-24455 GCF_001531365.2 Cynara cardunculus var. scolymus
GTCAGAATCACCATACCAGTATTTTGTTAGTAATGAAAGCCCAGAAAAGTATTCAGAAGAAATGCCAAGGATGTTTGGCATACGTAATTGATCTAAAGAAAGAAAAGGGAAAAGAAGAATCAATTCTGATTGTTAATGAATATCCAGAAGTCTTTCCAGAAGACTTATCTGGATTACCACCAGATAGAGTCATTGAGTTCCGAATTGATTTAGTACCAGGGCCTGCACCAGTAGCAAATGAACCATACCGTTTACCTCCTTCTGAATTAAAAAGAACTGATTGCACAGTGTAACAACCCACATATTCTATGTACTGATAATCTACATCATCATACTCATAACACAAAATATAACATCGTTTACAAAATACAAATTAACAAAATACTTTCTTCATATACATTTTGAATAACTAAACGTCATTCATTCTAAACTTTTCCCTTGCCTTTATCTTGCGAGGTATGAAGACCTGCAAAACAGGTTAGTCCAACAACTGCGCATTAGACCAAAAAGGTCTAGTGATTGTATAATTCTCAAACGAACAATATACTTTCCAAACAACCAGTTCAGAATCAAACTTGTTCTGACACATAAATTTATTTATGTCTCTCGCGGTTACACTGCCATTGCATCTCTCTCGCGGTTACACCGCCATTACATCTCTCTCTCGCGGTTACACCGCCATTTCATCTCTCTCGCGGTTACACCGCCATTACATCTCTCTCTCGCGGTTACACCGCCATTACATCATTCTCTCGCGGTTACACCACCATTACATCTCTCTCGCGGTTACACCGCCATTTCATCTCTCTTGCGGTTACACCGCCATTACATCTCTCTCGCGATTACACCGCCATTACATCTCAAAAACACTTCAAAAATATTCCAACACATTAACCGGTTTTGAAGTCCGGTCAACCTTGTCCGATTAACACTTAAAATTATTTCTAACATATTTGTCCGGATAACGAATCCGGACAATACACCTGCCCAAAGCCTAACCGATTTAACACTTAGAAATGTTCCAATTTCTATCCGGATAACAGTCCGGACAATACATTGCCCAACCTTTGACCGGTTTAAAACAATCCGGTCAATACACCGCCAAACTCTTGAACGGTTTAGATGAGATCCGGTCACCTCTTGACCGGTTTAGGGAGGACTCCGGACAACACTTGAGCGGTTTAAAATAAACCGGTCACCTTTTGAGCGGTTTTCTATCTGAATGAGATTGTTCGGATATTAATCCGGTCACCACTTAAACGGTTTAAATAAAAACCCACATAAAATGAAACATAATTCATAATAACCAGTTCCAAATACTATTAAATTGTATGTAAACAATTTATATCCAAAGCTTTAATACACTCACCTTTTGAAATTGAATATCCAGGCTTTTGGATTCTCTTCTTGCAATCCTTCTGATTCTCAAAGAAAGCTTTCTAAATACAGTGTGTGTGTAAAAACCTTTCATCTTCTCCACTTTCTATATATATATATATATTGAGTAAAGGTGGTGGGCGGCACAACCAGCCGACCTCCCCCCCTTTTTCTTTAAAAAAAAATAAATCTCCAAATATATATATATAAACATAACACACACACATACCCATACATATATATATATATATATATGTTAAAGAAATCTTAAATCAAAACTTGAAACCCAAATATTACAACATTCCCTCCTTAAAAGAATTTCGTCCCGGAATTGCATTAAGTAAACAGATAAGGATATTTCATCTGTATTTTCGATTCTGATTCCCAGGTGGCATCTGATCCCTTATGATAACGCCACTGAACCTTTACTAATCCAATCTCTTTGTTTCGTAGTTTCTTCACCTTGTAGTCAGTAATCTGTTAAGGGGTTTCTTCAAAACATAATCTCTCATCTACCTTAATCTCAGGTAATGGTACTGCCACATCTGGACTTATTAGACACTTCCCCAAATTTGATACATGAAACGTGTCATGAATTCCACTTAATTCCAAAGGAAGTTCTAATTTGTAGGCCACTTCCCCAATCCTTTCAATAATAAGGAATGGTCCAATGTACCTTGGACTTAACTTTCACTTTTTACCAAAACGTACCATTCCTTTCCATGGCGATACCTTTAACATTACTCTATCACCCACTTGAAATTCAATCGGCTTCCGATGTTTATCTGCATAACTTCTTTGTCTATCTTGTGCGGCCTTCATTSGTTCTCGTACTACTCCGATTTTATTTGCAGTTTGCTGAACTAACTCAGGCCCAGCTAACTGTTTTTCACCTATTTCATTCAAACACAAAGGAGTTCGACATTTACGTCCGTACAGTACCTCGAAAGGTGCTGCTTGAATACTTGAATGGTAGCTATTGTTGCACGCAAATTCCACCAAAGCCAAATGACTATCCCATGATCCTCCAAAATCAATGACACATGCTCTCAACATATCTTATAAAATTTGAATAGTTCGTTCACTTTGTCCATCAGTCAGAGGGTGATAAGCTGTACTTAGCTTAATTTGCGAACCCATTTCTCTTTGGAACTCTTCCAAAACATGGATGTGAACCGACTATCCCTATCAGAAACAATTGACCGAGGAACACCATGTCGTGTCACTACCTCATCAATGTATAGTTTTGCCAATCTTTCCATTGGATAAGATTCTTTCATAGGTAGGAAGTGTGCAGATTTAGATAACCGATCTACTATCACCCATATAGCATCATACCCTTTCGATGTTCTCAGCAATTTGGTTATGAAATCCATAGTGATATGATCCCACTTCCAAACTGGAATTTCTAAAGATTGCAACTTACCATAAGGGCATTGGTGTTCAACATTTACTTGGAGACATGTCAGGCATTGCTCAACATGTTTAGCAATATCTTTCTTCATACCTGGCCACCAATAATGCTGCTTCAAATCCCGATACATTTTATTTGTACCTGGATGAATTGAAAAACGTGACTTATGAGCCTCACCCAAAATACATTTTCTGAGATCACCATAGCATGGTACCCAAATTCTGTTTTGAAACTTCCAAAATTCTCTGTCATCTCTCACTATATCAGATATTAATCCACCCAATCTTTCCTGTTTGATCTTATCCTCCTTCATTGCCTCATGCTGAAATTCTCGTAACTCTTCTTGAATACTGGGTAATAACTCAACTCGTAATGCTATATCTTTGATGCTTCCACTTTTCTCTTGTTAATTAATGCATCGGCTACTACGTTTGCCTTTCCTGGATGATATAAAATTTCACAATCATAATCACTTACCAATTCCAACCATCTTCTCTGACGCATATTCAGATCCTTCTGATGGAACAGATGTTGCAAGCTCTTATGATCTGTGAAGATATGGCATTTCGTTCCATACAAATAATGTCTCAATATCTTCAAAGCAAACACTACTGTCGCCAATTCCATATCGTGAGTAGGATACTGCCTTTCATGATCTTTTAACCGTCTAGAAGCATAAGCTATTACCTTTCCCCGTTGCATTAATACACAACCCGAACCCATTTTTGATGCGTCACTATAAACTACAAAATCTTCCATTCCATCTCGCAAAGATAGAATTGGTGTACTGCATAACTTATCCTTCATTATCTGAAAAGCATGAGCTTGTGCTTCATCCCACTCATATTTCACATTTTTCTTGGTCAGCTTCGTTAACGGAGTAACTATACGAGAGAAATCCTGTATAAACTTACGATAGTACCCAGCCAATCCAAGAAAACTTCTGACTTCAGTTGGAGTCTTTGGAGCTTCCCATTTTTCAATAGCTTCAATCTTGAGTGGATCTACTTTAATCCCTTCTTTTGAGATAACATGCCCCAAAAACTGAACTTCTCGTAGCCAAAATTCACATTTTG
>NW_020201404.1:24780-37773 GCF_001531365.2 Cynara cardunculus var. scolymus
GTAGCCCCAACCAATTGATCAAACAAATCATCAATTCTTGTGAGAGGATACTTATTCTTGATTGTCAGTTTATTTAATTCTCGGTAATCAATGCACATCCTCATTGATCCATCCTTCTTTTTCACAAGAAGGTATCGGCGCACCCCACGAGGAAGTACTGTGTCGGATAAAACCTTTATCCAATAATTCTTTTAATTGAGACATTAACTCCTTTAACTCAAAAGGAGCTAATCTATATGGTGCACGCGCAACAGGTGTTGCTCCAGGAATTAGTTCAATCTGAAATTCTATTATTCGGTCTGGAGGTAGATTTATCAAATCTTCTAGAAATACTTCAGGAAATTCCCTTACGATTGGGATATCCTCCATCTTTCCTTTCTCTTTTTTCATATCTATAGCATATGCAAGAAAACTAACACATCCCTTCTGTACACACTTCCTAGCCTTTAGAACTAAAATTAGGCTAGAGTAACGATCTCGCCGATCTCTATAAATCACAACTCTTCCTTTTTTGGGTAAGTCTATATGAATCATCTGTTCATTACAGACTATGTTAGCTTGGTTTTCAGCTAACTAATCCATGCCTATAATTATATCAAATTCCCTTAAAGGCAAAAGAAATAACTATATAGGCACTTCACACCCTTCTATACTTTTGAAGCATTCATCTATCTTTTCCTTAATTGAAACTTCACTATCGTTTGCTATTTCCACAATTAGATCCTCACTCAACGCTTTAGATTCTAAATGTGCGCAGTAACAAACGATGTTGACACAAAAGAACGATTTCCACCTGAATCAAATAAAACTTTGTCACATACTTAATTAACGAGTAATGTACCTGTTACCACTTCAGGGTGCTCTTCCGCCTCGCCTCTCGTCATCTGAAAGGCTCTCCCTTTTGCATTAGACTATGCCTGTCTTATCCCTCCCCGTCCACTTGGACTAACACGATTATCCATTTTCCCATGACCTGTTGGCACATACCTAGATCCTCGACCCCCATAATATCCAGATCCCCGACCTCCAGCAAAACCAAACCCTCGACTCTTTGTTTGCGGACAATCAGCATTTACATGTTGAGATGAATTACAAGTAAAACACCTCCGCATCATCTGACAGTCTTGGGCTATATGTCCTGGTTGCTGACATTTAAAGCATACTCGAGATTCTGTATTGCAATTTCCCTGACGTATCTTATGACATCGGGTACACGCCCTATCAGCAAACCTTGAGACTAGTCGATTCAAATTTTCCGTAAACCTCGGTCTACGGAAATCAGTTACTGTAATTTCCCCCTTTCTTTTATCCCCAATCTTTTCTTGTGGTTGTCGATTAATGTCTTGTTCTAGAATTTCAGCTGCATCAACTACCGCTTGAAATGTTGTCGGATTCCTGGATATTACATATTTCCRAASATTCGACTCCAATCCCCAGATATACTTTCTCATCCTGCTGTTTTCAGATATTATATAGGCTTCAGCAAACCTAGATTGCTTCATGAAAACTTATGTATACTGGCGTACTGACATGTTTCCTTGTTCAAGACCAAGGAAATCATCTTCCAACTTTCTTAATGCAGCTTCAGGACAATACTGTATTTTAAACTTAACAACAAATTCTTCCCAAATCATGGTTTTCAAAATGTTTGGATCCGAACTGGACAGGACTTCCCACCAGTATAAAGCACTTGATYTCAGACGTGATACAACAAACATAACTTTATCCTCTTCTGTACTTTTACTGATTTGCAAACTCAACTCTATCTCCTTAAGCCAACACATAGCTTTAACAGGATCACGCTCACCAGAAAACTTAGGAGGTTTACAAGCAAGAAACATTTTGATATCTCCTCCCTTTTGTACTGAGGATGAAGTAAGGGGTACAGATGTATTACTTACCGATGTACTAGCTCTGGCTTCCTCATGATAATCAGGATTTCTTACCAATTCTGGATTATTTTGGGTTTTACACCCCAACAGATTCACCAAACATTCTTGGAATATTCCCAATTCTACTGCCAACATTTCTTGGGTAATAAACCCGGGATCAGGAACGTTGTGTCCACCCCTTGCGCTTCCTCTTCCATGACCAGACATTGACCTTTCTTGAACCGATAATTCATGTTCTTGTCTAATACATCTACCTCTTCCTCGACCCCTACTACGACTTCGTGTTTCTATCGTCATCACATTTTCCGGTTCCTCTCCTTGTATTACACTTCTTCTTTGCCGACCTCTTCCATAACCAGTAGAGGCCCTTTCCGATTGATTGGGATTATCTGCCATTTTCAGTATATGACTTTTTCTGTCACATTTAAACACACATGATTATTCTCATAATCATAATATAATAACACATTTATCCTCATGTCTATTCATAATTCAGATTATATCAATGATATATAATCTATCTTTCTCATAATAGGTTCAACTATAACATATTCCCATGTTTATAGACCCAGTGAAACCTATTATCATAACTTTCCACACCTTTAGTTTAAGTGTAAGTATCACGCAAATACCCAAATCCCTTAAACTAAGGCTCTGATACCAACTGTAACAACCTATATATTCTATGTACTGATAATCCACATCATCATACTCATAACACAAAATATAACATCGTTTACAAAATACAAATTAACAAAATACTTTCTTCGTATACATTTTGAATAACTAAACGTCATTCATTCTAAACTTTTCCCTYGCCTTTATCTTGCGAGGTATGAAGACCTGCAAAACAGGTTAGTCCAACAACTGAGCGTTAGACCAAAAAGGTCTAGTGAGTGTATAATTCTCAAACGAACAATATACTTTCCAAACAAACAGTTCAGAATCAAACCTGTTCTGACACATAAATTTATTTATGTCTCTCGCGGTTACACCGCCATTTCATCTCTCTCGCGGTTACACCGCCATTACATCATTCTCTCGCGGTTACACCGCCATTACATCTCTCTCGTGGTTACACCGCCATTTCATCTCTCTCGCGGTTACACCGCCATTACATCTCAAAAACACTTCAAAAAAATATTCCAACACATTAACCGGATTTGAATTCCGGTCAACCTTGTCCGGTTAACACTTAAAATTATTTCTAACATATTTGTCCGGATAACAAATCCGGACAATACACCTGCCCAAAGCTTAACCGATTTAACACATAGAAATATTCCAATTTCTATCCGGATAAGAGTCCGGACAATACATTGCCTAACCTTTGACCGGTTTAAAACAATCCGGTCAATACACCGCCAAACTCTTGAACGGTTTAGATGAGATCCGGTCACCTCTTGACCGGTTTAAGGAGGACTCCGGACAACACTTGAGCGGTTTAAAATAAACCGTTCACCTTTTGAGCGATTTTCTATCCGAATGAGATTGTCCGGATATTAATCCGGTCACCACTTAAATGGTTTAAATAAAAATCCACATAAAATGAAACAGAATTCATAATAACAAGTTCCAAATACTACTAAATTGTATGTAAACAATTTATATCCAAAGCTTTAATACACTTACCTTTTGAAATCGAATATCCAGGCTTTTGGATTCTCTTCTTGCAATTCTTCTGATTCTCAAAGAAAGCTTTCTAAATACAGTGTGTGTGTAAAAACCTTTCATCTTCTCCACTTTCTATATATATATATATATATATATATTGAGGAAAGGTGGTGGGCGGCACAACCAGCCGACCTCCCCCCCTTTTTCTTTTTTTTTTCTTTTTTTAAAATTAAATATCCAAATATATATATATATAACCATAACACACACACATACCCATACACACACACACATATATATATGTATATATATATGTTAAAGAAATCTTAAATCAAAACTTGAAACCAAAATATTACAACATTCCCTCCTTAAAAGAATGTCGTCCCGGAATTCCATTAAGTAAACATATAAAGATATTTCATCCGTATTTAAAGAAATCTTAAATCAAAACTTGAAACCAAAATATTACAACATTCCCTCCTTAAAAGAATGTCGTCCCGGAATTCCATTAAGTAAACATATAAAGATATTTCATCCGTATTTAAAGAAATCTTAAATCAAAACTTGAAACCCGAATATTAAACACAGATGCAAGATTTATATGATAAGGGATTCATTAGGCCCAACACTTGACCTTGGGGTGCCCCGGTCTTATTCGTCAAGAAGAAGGATGTGTTTATGCGAATGTGTATAGACTATCGTGAATTGAATAAGCTGAAAATGAAAAAAAAAATCCTTTACTGAGGATTGATGATTTGTTTGAGCAATTGGTGGGAGCAAGTTATTTCTCCAACATTGATTTAAGGTCAAGGTATCATCAGCTCAAAGTCAGGGAAGAAGATGTTGCCACAACAGCATTCAATACAAGGTACGGGTATCACGAATTCTTAGTTATGCCATTCGGCTTAACTAATGCGCCTGCAGCCTTTATGGATTTAATGAATAGAGTATGTAAAGAGTATCTTGATAAATTTGCTATTGTATTTATCGATGATATTCATATATACTCTAAGACCAAAGAAGAGCACGCGTAACATCTTCGTCTGATATTAGAATTATTGAAGAAAGAAAATTTGTACGCAAAATTGTGTAAATGTGAATTCTGGTTGAGAGAAGTTCAATTCCTGGGTCACGTCATCTTAGAAACAGGGCTAAAAGTAGATCCAGCGAAAATAGGAGCAGTTACAAGTGGGAAGCTCCGAAAAATCCTTCTGAAGTCCGAAGCTTTTTTAGGATTGGCTGGTTATTACCGTAAGTTCATTCAGAACTTTTCTAAGATAGTCGTGCCATTGACTAAATTGACTCGGAAGAACGTTAAATTCCAGTGGGAAGGAGAACAACAAGAAATTTTTCAACTGTTAAAAGATCATCTTTGGAGCGTACCGCTATTGACTCTACCAGATGGATCTGAAGACTTTGTGGTTTACAGCGATGCCTGAAAACTAGGGTTAGGATATGTTCTGATGCAGAGAGGAAAAGTGATTTCTTATGCGTCAAGACAATTGAAAGATCATGAGAAGCAGTATCCAACCCATGACATGGAATTAGCTGCAGTGGTGTTTGCTTTGAAAATTTGGAGACACTATCTTCTAGGAAGGAAATGTCAAATTTATACTGACCATAAAAGTTTACAACATCTGTTCAGCCAGAAGGAATTAAATATGCGACAGCGTCGGTGGATTGAACTGGTTAATGACTATGATTGTGAAATCCTTTACTATCCAGGAAAAGCTAACGTGGTGGCTGACGCTTTAAGTCGGAAAGAAAAGAGTGGAACCATTAAAGCTGTGGCAATGAGAATGAACTTGATCCCCGACATTCGTAAGGAAATTCAGAGATGCCAACAAGAAGCTGTAAAAGAAGAATTTGTTAAAGCAGAAAAGTTGGGTAAGATAATCTCAACCATGGAACATAATGACGAAGGACTAATGTGCTTTCAAGGGCGAATTTAGATACCATGTTTTGGACATATCCGATATACAATATTAAATGAAAGCCATAAGTCCTGATACTCTATTCATCCAGGCACTAATAAGATGTATAGAGATTTGAAACCTTTTTATTGGTGGCCAGGATTAAAAAGAGACATAGCTAGATATGTAGAACAGTGTCTGATATATTTACAGGTTAAAATTGAACATCAAAAGCCATATGGAAGTCTTCAATCTTTAGAGATACCTGTATGGAAATGGGATCACATTACTATGGAGTTCGTTATGAAGTTACCTCGAACTCCAAAGGGGTACGACGCGATTTGGGTAATTATTGATCGTTTGTCTAAATATGTGCTTTTTCTGCCAATAAGAGAGAGAGATACTCTTTAGAGAAGCTAGCACAGATTTACATCAAAGAAATTGTTACCAGACACGGTGTTCCATTGTCTATTGTCTCTGATAGAGATAGTCGGTTTACTTCAAAGTTCTAGGAAGGGTTACAGACAGCTTTAGGGTCTGAAATCCGACTAAGTACAGATTATCATCCGCAGAATGACGGGCAGAGTGAAAGACCTATCCAGACTCTCGAAGATATGTTAAGAAGTTGTATTATTGACTTCGAGGGATCGTGGGAAGATCATTTGCCATTAATAGAGTTTGCATATAACAACACTTACCATTCCAGCATTCAAGCGGCACCGTATAAAGTGTTGTATGGATGTAAATGCCGAATGCCGTTATGTTGGAAAGAAGTGGGTGAAAGACAGCTGACGGGTCCTGAAATTGTCCAAGAAACTTCTGAGAAGATCGAACAGATCCGCGAAAGAATCAAAACAACAGAATATCGCTAGAAAAGTTATGCAGATAATCGTCGAAAGCCGATTAAGTTTGGCATAGGTGATTTTGTGATGTTAAAAGTTTTGCCATGGAAGGGTGTCATCAGATTTGCGAAGAAATGAAAGCTCAGTCGGAGGTATGTTGGGCCGTTCAGAATATGTAAACGAATTGGGCCAGTAGCATATCAGTTAGAACTGCCAGAAGAGCTAAGTCTGATTCACAGTACTTTCCATGTGTCAAATCTGCAGAAATGTTTGGTTCATCCAAGTTTAGCTGTACCGTTGCCAGAGATTAAATTAGATGGTAAGCTGAACTTTGTGGAAACACCGGAAGCCGTAATAGATCAAAAGATCAGGGTGTTGAGAAACAAAGAGATAAGTATGGTTAAGGTTCAGTGGAAGTTTCACAAAGGACCAGAAGCGATATGGAAACTGGAGTAAAAAATGATATCATAATACCCTTGGCTTTTCAATTAAAGAAATTTCGGGACGGAATTCTTTTAAGGGGTGGATAATGTGATAACCGGATCCTGGTTATCACCCAAGGTAAGTAATATATGATTATTTGATATGTGATTACATGATAGCATGATAAATTTGTTATATTTGATCATGCTAGTATGTGGAAATTATGTGCATAATATAGATGCAAGTAGGTGATTATGTGTATATATAGATACATACACATGCATGTTATGAAGTGCATGGTGTGTATGTGTGTGTGTATTCATATGGCCGACCTTTCCTGTTTTGGAAATGTATAAAAGGAGGTTCAACCTCCATCTGCATTTTCTGCTGCTATTTGTGAGAAGTGTTTGTACGATTTAAGGTTGACCGGATTCAAGATCAAGTTGATTTCAAGTATCTGATTTCAAAAGGTTTTTCAAGGTGAGTGATTTCTAAACCTTTTTGCATAAAACTTGTTACTGGTTTTATTTGAATGTTGTTTATTTTGGAAATAAATCAGTTATTTGTTAAAGGGTTTTATCCGGACAAAGAGTGACCGGATTATTCTTAAATGGAACAAGGGTTAGGTGATTAAGCCCTAAACAGAACAAGTGTTAAGCAATTTAGTTTTAAACCGGTTAAGCACTGAGCGAGTTATGAATGATAAATGTGGTAAACATTTTGCACGGAGAAGTATGAATACGACCATATGGTGACCGGATTTTTTAAAGCAGATAAGTCTTAGGCGATGTATTGTCCGGACTTGTTATTTGAACGAAGATGTTAAAATTAATCTAAGTGTTAAATCAGGCAAGCCTTGGGCGATGAGTTGTCCGGATTTGGTAAACCGACTAAGACTTGACCAGAGATGAAGTCCGGCCAAGCATATGTTGACCGGATTTGTTCTATGCCTTGTGCTTGATTGATTAAAATTATTATTTTATCATAAAATGGAAATTTGATATAAATGATGTTGGATTAATAATAATTCCATTTGTTGCGGTCTATTTGGAATTGTTTTTGCAAAAGTTTTCATGAAGAAATAAGGGTGACATATCAACGAGAGGTGTACATTTGATATAAGGGTGGCATTTGTATGTGTGTTGTATAATATAACTCTTTCTACTATATCACTTAAGACTACCGTGGTCTTGAATCTTTATTTCTTTGTGATTTAAAGAATTAGGATCAAGGTTCTTATTCGAAATCATAGTATGGATGTTATTGAGGAGAAAATAACAGGTTTGGCCTGAAACTTTATATAAACCTTGTTTGGTTAGAAAAAGGTTTAAAAGTGGCATTATATGAAACCTTATTGGTTCAAAGGTATGATATCTGAATAGCTGTGTGCTTAGCTTGAAAAGTGAAAAGAATCTGGTATTATGTCTCTATTTGTTCATATATTTGTTATATATATAAATAGTTGTTTTCCATAAAAGTTTTTGGTGATTTTCACTAGACCTTTTGGTCTAACCCTCGTTTTGTGATTTTAACTACGTATTGCAAAAGGTACCGACGGTAAGGGGAAGGGGAAAATGTAATATTTCCTATATGCATTTCGATGGGAAGATCTATCTTTGATGTACAGTTTTGATTATTGAACGTTGATTAGTGCAAGAAATGTATTAGAATTTTTGGACCTTGTATTCTGTATAGAGATTTCTTGTACTAAGAGACCTGAATGTGATATAAACATGTATTTCTTTTGTATGAAATATGCGTTACATGCAATGTGTGTTTTGGGGTGTTACATCTGATGTAAAAGATCAAGGAGGAGTAACTTCAAATTTGGCAAAAGACTCAAAAGGAGTGCGACTAAAGATGATTACATAAAATTATTCTGATTCTAAAATGTCTGAGAGATGTTGAATGTGAAGTTCCATTTTACAACAGTTTACTAAAGATCGTTTCTGAAGTTTGTTATTGTTTCTGATCTACATTGTCAAAAGAGAAGATCATCGCAGTTCAACATTGGAGGGGGAGAATGTTAGAAGATCTTTCTCAACAGATAATTGTCTGAAGATTTCAAGTGAATTTATTTTTTTATGTTTCTGAAGAAGTCATAGAGAGCATTAAGAGACAAAGTTCAAACGAGATTCAACGCACGAAAATTCTTTTGTGAAGTCCAAGATTCATACAAAAAATGATAAAATCTTCAAGAACAAGATGAATGTAATAATAGAAAGAATAGATCACCCAAATGTAATTGATTTGATTGAGAAAGAGATAATTACAGCACTAATCTGATTACAATCTGCTAATGACTTGATAATGACAATTACAAGGAAAATACTATTTATACTAAGAAAATAGTAAAGCTACACTATTACAAAGAAAGTAAACTAAGGAGAAACTTGAATACAACAATAAAGCTCTTACTCAAACCCAACATTCTCTCCCTTTGAATTCAAGTTTGGACTCTTGTAAATTTTGTCTTTCGAAGTCCAAGAATTTTCTCTAATCTTCTCAGAGCGTTCCTGTATTCAATCTTTTCCTCGAGCAGATTTATAGCATTGATCAACAAATATCTTTCTTTGGAACTCATCCTCTCTGATTCTGCAGCTTTGTTGTTGTTTACTCTTTTTAAGTCAAGTGCCCTTCTCACCAACCTTATCGTACCGTCATAATACTTGTTCAACTCACTAAATCTCATGAATTTCTTCACTTGAAGTTGAGCAAAATATATGACGCCGATCTCTGGCTTTTGAAGAATCATATAGACAGGATAAGCATCAATATCTTCTAATTCTTGATTTGGTCTTTTCAGATTGATGATCCATTGATTGTCTTCAAGGCCCATTTGAACATCAATGACCATAGCCAGCTTCACATGCCATCTCATAAATCTCTTAATAGCATCAAGAGCAATCAGTTCTCCCTTCTTCTTATTTGTCATGTTTCTGATTGCGAAGTACGTATATTCTAGATCTTTCAAATATAAGCTTGAAAAATCTGCTTCACTAAATCTCCAGATCTGACCATCTTGTCTAGTCACAGTAAACACAGGATACCAGATCCTCAGAAGCTTTTGAGCATCAATCTGCTTAATCGTGACAATCCGATGCTGGGTACGTACTTCACTTATAGGTAGGCGCTTGGCTTTCAAATGGTGTTTGTATTCTAAGCGGTAGTCTTTGGTCTGCCGATGAATATCAAGAACTTTATCACCACTCAGAACTTTTCGATGACGAATAAAAATTCCAAAGTAGACATCTTCTAAGTATGGCTCTCGGATTCTTGCTCTATCGTAACTAGGAAAATTCGCTCTGATATGAAATGGCACATAATTTTTGGTGAAGATTTCAGTAGGATCAACATGTTCTCTTGGAGCAGGGATGTTTGATACATTAGGTACATCTGCAGTGGAAGATTCTGGAATAGTCTGATGGTCTTCTTGAACAAGAAAAACTGGATCTTCATCATTTATATCAGCTTCAAAATCAAAGTAAATCCCAGTCGACTCGTCAATGTTATCAATGTCTTCTCCAGGATCAAGATCAATGTCTCCACCCAGAGTAGTAGAAAACACATCGTTGAAACCTACATTGGCAGACAAGTCCAATAACATCCTTGTTCCTACTGTGGAGTCCGCCGGCTTTTCAACCATTGGCTCGATCGTAGGACTTGTCTCCATTTCTTCATCTTCAATCACTATAGCCTCAATTATTCTTTCCCGAAGAGATTCTGGGGCAGAAGCTTCAGCAATTACGTCTTGAGTAGATGGCTCATCTCCAACCCTTGCAGCTTGCTCAGATGTCTTAGCCATTCTCTGTCTCTTCCTCTCCCCCTCATGACTATCTGGATCATCTGGATCGTCATGCCTTCATTTAAAAAGAGATGGCCTGAGATATGCAAGTTTCTTCCAAAGTAGACACCCGTTCAACAAGGGTATCCATTGAACTTTTAAGATCTCGGGTTTTGGATGTGATTAACTTGCTAACTTTGGAGAAGCTAGAAGTAACCACATCTTGAAAAGCCAAAAACTCTGAGGCTCGAACAAAAGGGTTAACATCCAGTTGTTGTCTCAAGAGGCCGACGAAATCTGCATCTTCAGCTTCAGGATTTTTAGATGGCATCAATTTTGCATATAACAACGATTTAACTTCATCCACCGATTGATCTTCTACTGACGGCTCAGGTACATGTGGTGGTGATGGCGCAGATGGTGGCTCTTCTTCTACCATTTCTTTCCCCTTTAGAAGTCTTTTTCAGACTTGCCATTTGTGCATCCATATTATCTTGAACAACCTTTAAGGCGCCGTCCAGATATTCCCTTGGCACAAAGTCGGGTAAACTTACACCTAGATCACTTAGATTTCCAGTTGTAACAACAGTTGCGTAAACTACTGTGCCTACGTTCAATGTTGGCATGATATTAACATTGGTAGAACTTCCGACCTGTCCTTGTGAAATGTCAAGTGACATCACTTCGGTCGTTCCGACAAGTTCACTGAGAACTGCACTTGGAGCAACAGATGCTCTAGACTCATGTGTACCTATGTGTATGGGCGCTAGACTCGAGGTGCACAGAATCGATGTCATAGGCTGGGGTAGCGTTTTACTAGTCTCCAAATGAGAAGTAGTTAGCAGATGTGCTCTATCCCAGTGTTCAATTGAAACAACTAGTTGTTGAGAACCAGTTGAGTGGATGGGTGGGGTGTGCATTTGCATAGCTGGGCTAAATGTTATAACCAGGTTTGAGACAACTTGGGATTTAGGTAATTTATACATGTTTATTATGTGGATTACGTGAAACATGCATACCAGAGTAGAAATGCATGAACTATATATGTGAACATGATATTGTGCATGCATATATGTGAAAAGATGACATGCCATAAATGATTTATACATGTATGCATGTGGTGTGAAGCATACATGAGGTGGTGTTTATTGTGTTTAAATGATTTGGGTGGAATCATTATTTTATTATTGAAAAACTTATATCTTCATGGTTAAGAAATCATGAAGTTTATAATGCAAAATCCACCGCTCAAAGTTATTTTTACTGGACAAAAGCTTTCACCGCCTTTGAAGTATTATTATTAAAATCCTCCACCGCCTAGGTGAGGATATCTAAAGAAGAGTTTGATAAGGTTATCCTTATCACTGTCACTCTCTTAGAAAAAAAAACTTGTGTGTGAGTTAAGGTGTTCTTGAAGATTGTATGTTAAGAATAAAGTTTTTGCTATGTGATTTTCATCAAGAAAGCTGTTTGATAAGGTGAGTAGTTTTGAAACTGATTCCTTTATGTATTTGTGGCTTAATTGTTGAATCTGGATTTCGAAGATGTTATACTGTTTTAAACAGCAGATAAGTTGTTACTGTTTTGAATTTGTTTCTGGGTAAAAAGGATGCAGATTAATGTTTTAAACAGTTTGGTTTATGATTCTGTTTTTGAGGATCTAAGTGAGTTTTTAAAATACCGTTGGTTATAAACTGTGAGTTTTTAAACTATCGTTGGTTATAAACTGTGAGTTTTATAACTACTGTTGATTAAATCCTATGAGTTTTGATGTTGGTTTTGAAGAAATGATGGTAAAACTATTTTGATAGTTTTAAGGTGTTATTGTTATTTTGAGAAAGATAAAGAAGAGATTGCTTCTTTAAAACATTTTTGGAAATGATATCCTGTTTTGAGGATTTAAAAGAAACAGTGATGTTTTGGAAATCTTTGAAAGATAAGATTGTTCTTGAGTTTGAAAGGTTTTTATGGATAAAACTATGAATGAGGATTCGATAAGATGGTTGTGACTGTGGTCCTTCATCCGAACTAGTTCATAGATTTTGAAGACGAAATAAGGGTGGCATATCAAGGAGGGGTGTCTTTTGGGATAAGGGTGGCATATCAATGAGAGGTGTCTTTTGGGATAAGGGTGGCATATCAAGGAAAGGTGTACATTTGGATATAAGGGTGGCAATTGTATGTGAATATTATAGCTCTTGCTATTATGTCTTTTAAGACTACAATAGATTTGAGTCCTTACTTCTTTGTTATTTGAGAACTCTAAGATATTGTTCTTATTAGAAATAATGGTATTGATGTTATTGAGAAGGGGAAAACTTGGCTTATGGCCACTGGTATTGGTTAAAAGTGTTTTGAAACAAAATGGTTATTTTCGTGAGGAATCGGAAGGGCTCTGGTTGTTCCTTGTAAGGAACCAGAGGGGCTCTGGTTGGTCCTCAGTATTGGACCAGAGGATTCTGGTATTTGATTTRGAGGATGAGCAAGTTTTTACTATATATGTTAAATTGGATTAAAGGTTTTGT
>NW_020201404.1:39963-41382 GCF_001531365.2 Cynara cardunculus var. scolymus
ATGAAATGCTTCAATTGTGGTGAGATTGGACATTCATCGAGATACTGTCCAATAAATAAAAGATGTTTCAATTGCAAGTCACCAAATCACTTTAAAGACCAATTCCCACAACTTAAAACTCCACAACTAAGTTTGAGAAATAGTACAACAAGTGGTCGAGGGAGACCAAGTATGACTAGAGGAGGGCTAGAAAGGGCGCAAGGACGATCTTTTCAGATGACTAAAAATGAGGCTGAGGCAGTTCCAGACATGGTAACAGGTACATTTTTTTTGTGAACTCCTTACATGCTAAAGTGTTATTTGACTTGGGTGCAAACTCCTCGTTTGTATCCCCATCATTTGCCTTATGTGCTGATATGAATTTTGTGCCACTTGACGATAAATTAGTAGGCGATACTGCTAACGGTCAAGTATCTGTTAATTACGTGTTTGAAAACTGCAGTATCATGATTGAGGGTTGTGAGCTACCCATCCGATTATTTCCCATGCCTATGAAGGAATTTGATGTGGTAGTTGGAATGGATTGGTTGGCAGAAAATAAGGCTAGCATCGTTTGCAGTGAAAAGATAATTAGAATTATGTTACCTGACAAAAGGATAGTCGTAAATTATGGTGATCATCGGAATCATCGTATCAGTCTACTATTTGTGATGAAAGCCAGAAAATGTATCCAAAAGAAATGCCAAGGATTTTTAGCCTATATAATTGATGCTAAGAAAGAAAAGAATAAGTAAGAATTAATTCCGATTGTTAGTGAATATCCTAAAGTTTTTCCAGAAGACTTGTTAAGGCTACCTCTAGATAGAGTTATTGAATTTAGGATTGATTTGATACTCGAAGCAACACCTGTAGCCAAAACACCATATAGATTAGCCCCATCAGAATTGAAAGAATTGGTGACTCAACTAAAGGATCTACTTGACAAGGGTTTTGTTAGACCAAGTACTTCATCTTGGGGAGCTCCGACTTTATTTGTTAAAAAGGACGGGTCAATGAGAATGTATATATATTATCGGGAGCTTAACAAAATGACAATTAAGAATAAATATCCATTACCCAGGATTGATGATTTATTTGATCAATTAGTTGGGACCACGTTGTGTCACAAGAAGGAATCAAAGTGGATCCWTTCAAAATTTGTAAACAAGTTGGACCAGTAGCTTACCAATTGGAGTTACCAGAGGAATTTAGTCTGATTCACAATATTTTCCATGTGTCAAACCTAAGGAAATGCCTTGCTGATCCTAGTATGGCAATACCACTTCCGGAGATTAAGTTGGATGACAAACTAAATTTCGTAGAAACTCCAGAAGCTATAACCGACCACAAAACCCCGTGTGTTGAGAAACAAGGAAATAAGTCTAGTAAGGGTGCAGTGGCGATTTCACAAAGGATCAGAAGCAACATGGGAATTAGAAT
>NW_020201404.1:42887-53231 GCF_001531365.2 Cynara cardunculus var. scolymus
GCTCGAACTTCCTGACAAACCAAACCAATGCTTTAATACTTACGGTTTCCTGCCTAARGTAGAGCAAAGTTGTTCTAAACGTAAAGCCATCAAGTGTTTTTATAAAATAAAACCGATATTTAATTATTTATTAAAAGGGAACCTTCCAAAATCCCATTAATGACAACATTTTAAGTCATCCCAAAACAATGATGATAGCCGCCAATTACCAAAATCAAGAGATTTTGAGTGGGTTTAACACTCTTTTCAAGAATAATCTACAACCTTGACCCTCATGCCTCCCTTAAACCGGTTGCATGCACCAAGAATGGTAGCAATTATGGGGAGGGGTTTCACGCTCAACATTTTCAAGAACTTAGATTTCAACACAAAATCAACATCTCTAAGTAAATTCCAGAAAGGGAAACAAAACAAATAAGAATTTTGATTCCAGCAGGCTAACAGGATGGGAAATCCTATTTAAAGATGCATGCAAGATTCAATCATCCAAGAATATGATCAGACCTCACATGCAAGAACTCTCTTCTTCTTTCTTAAGGACTAAAGAATCCTGGGTAACAGATTATCATCCCAACAAAGATACATGCAGGTCTTTGATGAATAATCTCTCCTCTTTAAATCCCATAAATCTTACTCAAAGAATCGAGCAGGGAGAAGGATAACGGGTTTCAAACAACTAAAGAGAATAAACAGCTTTTAAAACATACCTTTTCTTGGTCGAAATGATACGAACAAATCTCAAGAACAGCAGAAATCTTTGAGCTTTGCAAGGAGATGGAATCGGTTGGAAGGTGATGAATGTTAGAGAGAGAGAAACGAAATGGCTGGAAATTTTGAAGGATGAAGAATTTTCAAAAGAGAAGGGGGTATTTATATGGGGCTTCAAGAGATGGAATGGGTTGACTCTAAAGGTCCAGGCCCAAGAAGACTTTTATTTAAAAGATTTTGAATAAATACAAGGCCCCAATAAATACAACAAACAAAACAATTTTGACAAAAGATTTTTAAAACTCTACTCTTTCAAAAAAATAATTGGCAACCCAATATAAAAGATTGGAACTTTGGAAATTTGAATTTTAAGAAGAACGAAACGAAAATATCAGCTTTATTTTTATGTGAAATATTTCAAGACTATTTGACATTGCACGAACTAACTTGGTTAGCTACACGCCGAAACGTGACCTAACAGACTAATCTTGGGATATGATCAAGATGATCACAGATCATCGAAGCTAAATCTTAGAAAGACATAGTTTTCAATAAAGGTCCTAAAATGAGGTACTAACCTGAAATTCCAAAATGCAGAATTGTCACAATTTTCATCAAGAAAGCTGTTTGATAAGGTGAGTAGTTTTGAAACTGATTCCTCTATGTATTTGTGGCTTAATTGTTGAATCTGGATTTCGAAGATGTTATACTGTTTTAAACAGTAGATAAGCTGTTACTGTTTCGAATATGTTTCTGGGTAAAAAGGATGCATATTAATGTTTTAAACAGTTTGGTTTATGATTCTGTTTTTGAGGATCTAAGTGAGTTTTTAAACTAGTTTTTAAACTATCGTTGGTTATAAACTGTGAGTTTTATAACTACTATTGATTATTTGCTTTGAGTTTTGATGTTGGTTTTGAAGAAAGGATGGTAAAACTATTTTGATAGTCTTAAGGTGTTATTGTTATTTTGGGAAAGATAAAGAAGAGATTGCTTCTATAAAACAGTTTTGGAAATGATATCCTGTTTTGARGAKTTAARAGAAACAGTGATGTTTTGGAAATCTTTGAAAGATAAGATTGTTCTTGAGTTTGAAAGGTTTTTATGGATAAAACAATGAATGAGGATTCGATAAGATGGTTGTGACTGCGGTCCTTCATCCAAACTAGTTCATAGATTTTGAAGAAGAAATAAGGGTGGTATATCAAGGAGAGGTGTCTTTTGGGATAAGGGTGGCATATCAAGTAGAGGTGTCTTTTGGGATAAGGGTGGCATATCAAGGAGAGGTGTACCTTTTGATATAAGATTGGCAATTGTATGTGAATATTATTAGCTATTATGTCTTTTAAGACTACAATAGATTTGAGTCCTTACTTCTTTGTGATTTGAGAACTCAAWRATAYTGTTCTYATTAGAAATAATGGTATTGATGTTATTGAGAAGGGGAAAACTTGGCTTATGGTCATTGGTATTGGTTAAAAGTGTTTTGAAACACAATGGTTATTTTCGTGAGGAATCAGAGGGGCTCTGGTTGTTCCTTGTAAGGAACCAGAGGGGCTCTGGACCAAGGAACAAGAGGGGCTCTGGTTGGTCCTCAGTATTGGACCAGAGGATTCTGGTATTTGATTTGGAGGATGAGCAAGTTTTTACTATATATGTTAAATTGGATTAAAGGTTTTGTGTCTTTTGATAAGAGCTTCTATGTCAAAATCATGCTTTTGAAGTTTTAAGAAAAGGAGTTTTATACTTAGTCTTTTTATGAAAAACAGACCAGAGAAGCTCTGGTTAAGCGTTGAACCAGAGGGGCTCTGGTTGGTCATGTCTTTKGAACCAGAAGCTYTKGTTAGTACAACCAGAGGCTCTGGTCGAACATGAACTTTTTATAATAGCTCGTTTTATGAAAAAGGCTATCTTATTGGTTGAAGGTTTATCTAAAGATCATTTACATAAGTCAGAGGTGTTGGTTAGTACAACCAGAGGCTCTGGTCATGTAGACTAGAAGCTCTGGGAGAGAGACCAGAGGGGCTCTGGTCTTGTGTTGAAGTATATTCTATGTATGATTTGAAACCAGAGGCTCTGGTCATGAAGACCAGAAGCTCTGGAAGAGAGACCAGAKGGGCTCTGGTGCTAAATGTCAAATTATATTCCAAAGTCTGTTTAGTACAACCAGCGACTCTGGTCGTGAGGAGCATGCTCTGGAAGAGAGACCGGAGAGGCTCTGGTCTTAGGTTTTGAAAAGGTTTTGAAATATTTTTTAAGTCTGGTTGGTTCAACTAGAGGCTCTGGTCGTAAAGACCAGAAGCTCATGAAGAGAGACCAGAGGGGCTCTGGTCCTGGATGTTGAATTATATTTTAAATATGGTTTGGAACCAGAAGCTCTGGTCGTGATCAGAGGGGCTCTGGTCCTGTGTCGTAATATTTTCTAAGTGTTGTTTGAAACCAGAGGTCCGATGGATCGAGGCAGTATGTTTTTATTTTTACTTCATAAGATGAATGATTTGAAATAAACGTTTTGGTGATCTTCACCCTGCATTACGTAGAAGGGAACCTCACTAGATATTCATGTCTAACCCTCGTTTTCGTGTTTTTAAATTATGTGTGCAGGTAATTATTATAAGGGAAAGGGTGTTATGTGAATTACTTCTCTATATGCTTAGCTGTTTTGGAAGCATAGATGCTAGGATCCAAGAACATGTACTTTTGGAATTTTTGGGTTGTGTATTTTATATTACAGACTCTTGTATTGAGGACCTATGTGGGGAAAACATGTATTCAATATATGAAATATGTGTTATATGCAATATGTGGATTTGGGGTGTTACACTAGCTATGTCTTGTTCAATACCAACATTCAACGAATGAATGTCAGTAGCAGATGTGGTTTCGCGACTATGTGTTTCAGCTAAGAAAGGAGCTTGATACTCTTTTTCTGCTCCACTCTCACCCTCTCCATATTCTTCTACGTCCCTTTCACTCAATCTCTCAACATTTTCAACTGCAACTCCCTCATCTCCTTCTATGTTAGAAAGATCTTGAAAAATACGATCATAATCATCAACATTGAATGACAAAGAATGTAAGCTCGAACAAGGCTGTTGAGTTAAATATTCTGGAAAAATGTCATATATGTCATCAACCAGTGTTCCAATTGGAATATTCTGAGAAGGACCAGTATGAGCACGGTCATCCGCTCCATCATCATTATTATCATCATCATCACCATGATCACCAGAAACTGCCTCATTATCGGTTTCAGTAGCTTCTAAACTTGAAGAAGTTGTAGAAGTACTCTGCCGATCAGACGCTCCCCCCTCCTGTTCACCCCTCTCTATTTCTTTTTCCCTCAACACACTTCCCTGTTCAGGTAACCCCTGTTCCTGAACTCTTTCTTCTATCTCTAACTCCTCTCTTACAACTAAGGCATGGGGTGATCCTTGGGCAAGTTCAACCGGTTCTAGTTGAGCTATCGGATCTATTACTCTTCTATAATCTATAACGCACTGAACGGTCTGATCAGCTAAGGCAATTAGTTCTGGTGGTACTGCCATTATAGAATCCAAATCTTCTACTTTTGTATGTTGTCGAATTCTGGTCATGACGAATGTCGGCCCTTTTTCAGAATTTGATCTGGCCAGAATATCTTCATTAGCATTCATCATTGTCTTAATAAACAGTTGCAGAAACCTTTGAAAGGGCACAAATTTCCGAGCTTTACACGGGAATCTTTTTGCATTGACCAGCTCCACCAATTCATTCCATATGACTACAGCATAGTCGTAGTTTCTCGAGAAGACAATTCCATGAAAGAATTTGAGAAACGAGCTACTGCAAGTATCTATGCCCGCTGTCTTTGACGTCAGGCATCTGTTCAAAATTGAGAACAACATATGTCAGATTGATGGTAGAAATCGTCTTTTGAATTGAGTCGGGTTATTTAACTCTGCCGAGTATCCTACCGGTTTGATATCTAAGCACAGTTGTTCATCAGATACAAAATCTTCAAAACCAGTAGAGCCTGGTCCTGGCAGACGGAGAATTCTTCTTAGTCGTTTCAATGTCAGACGACTAACATATTCATCAACTTCTCCTTCAAAATAAATTGTATCGCCGTCTTTCTCCAAAGTAAGCGTACTCCAGAATTGTTGTAAATACACCATTATAACAGGTGTATTGGCTGATAAAGAGTATGCTATGGGGTGTCCTTTCAGAATTTCCAGGATAATAGGGTATTCGGCTGGCATAGCAAAAGAGAATACATGGTTATTTGGCTTTATATCTAGGTATTTTATTTGAGGAAATAATGTTTCAGAAGGAATGGGTTGGCTAGGCGGGTGAATTGGGATATTGTCTGATCTGACAGAAGAAACGTGAGATTCCTCGTCAGATTGATGTCTCTGATCCGCCATTAACCTGTAAAAATTCTAAAAAATTAGAACTCATTTTATTCAAGAAAATCGAATTGACAAAAAATAACAACATAACAAAAACAAAAATAACAAAACAAAAAAAATACAAAAAAAATAAACTCTAAAACAAAATTAAACTAAAAAAAATTAAAATCACTAAATTAAAAGAATTAAAAAAATAAAGAAAGAAAATAACACAACTCTTTAACTAAAACACTTTGTGAAAAAAAAATTGATGACCGGATTAGAAATCCGGACAACAAAGAGAAAACCAACACTTAGAAAAACAAATTTGGTGACCGGATTTGGAAAACAGACAACAAAGAAAAAACAACCAAAAAAAACTAAGTCTAAACTCTAATCCGGACAACATCAGCCGGATTAGGGTTGATCGGAGTAAACTCCGATCACCTTCTCCGGTGAGAAATCCAGTCAAAAACACACAAAACTAAAAACACTAAGGGGCTGTTTGTTTTTAATAAAAAAACTCTTAATGTCCTCTTAAGTCTGAATCGGTCATACATAAGAGGATTCAGTGTGTTTGTTTTTTTTTCAATTCAAAGCTTAAAAGCTCTTATTAGGTCCGAAAATTTTAGTGGTGGCGAAACCTCTTATTACCTCTAATTTCAAATCGTCGCCTACCTACTCTGATCTCTTTGCGCTCGATTTCTCTAGATCAACTCTTCTGTCTCGATCTCTCATCTCTCAACTTTGTCAACTGCCGATCCATATCAACTCTCGATCTCTCATCTTCAAACTTCAGATTTCAGATGCAAAAAATAAACAGTTTGACTGATTCAGATTTCAGACTTCAGCACAACCTCTTAAAAATCAGAAGGGAATTCAGACTTCAGACTTCAGCACCTCTTAAAAAACAAACGCCACCTAACACACTAAAAAAATTTCAAAAATAAACAAACAAATAATAAGGATAAAACTGATTTTATTATTATGTCTTCTATGGTTCCTTTTAAGATCGATTTAAGTTCGATACAATCTAAAACAAAAAAAAATCAGTCCAACCAGTCCAAATATGTCCAATACGATCAAGGAATAATGAGTAAGATAATCAAACGAAGTAAACCTTGATAAAAAAAAGGGGTGAAACAGTGTATAGTCAAGAACAATGTTGAGCGATAAACCAGATGAATGACCGGAGACGACGATGAATAGTGAATGAGAATAAAAAGTGAAAAATAAAAATGAGACGAATATTTATAGTCAAAGTCAAAAACCGTTCAAATTCTAAATCGCTCAAGACTTATCCGGATTAGAATAAATCGGTCAAGAGGTGTCCGATTTATGGAATATGAAACATCTAAGTGTTAATCCGAACAATAAATCGCTCAAGGCATAGACGATTTAGAAGAACACCGGTCAAGACTTGTCCGGTTTAAGAATAAATCGCTCAAGGTTCTATCGATTTAGAAATAAATCGTCAAACAAAGAAAGTTAAGTCGCTAGAGTTAAGAATTAAACCGCTAAAGAGTTGAACGATTTAAGGACTTGTGTTAGGACTGAGAAATCAGTATTAATTGTATTCGTCTTGAAAGTTTATAAATAGTCTATAATTGTAAAAAGTCAGCGTGTTTGACTTTTCTTTTAGAAGTTTGACTTTGACTTTGTTAGTAGGTTTGACCATATAAATAGTGGTTAGTGTTTGTAATTAGTAAGAGGAGCTCATTTGTATAATTCATACATAAATAGAGAGTTTGATTGAGCTTTACAAGTTTGACTTTTCCTCTCAAAGTTCTTCATGTTCTTACAAGATATATCTAAGAATCTGCCATGTTTGTGAAACTAAATGAAGATTGATCAGTGATATTGTGGACTCACAATTGGTATCAAAGCAGGATGCAAGAAATCAGAGGTTAAAGAAATCAGATAAGTGAATTTTTTTTTGGAATTTTTTTTTGTTCTTCAGTGTTCTTGATTTTTTTTTAATCCGATTTTTTCATAAAATCTTGTGTTTTCATGTTATAAAAATGATCATAATGCTCGAAATTGATTTGTGAATCTTTGTTATTCACAAAATTTTGTGATTTGATCAACTTAAATCAAGATTTAATCGGTTTTTAGGGTTTTAAATTTTTTTTCGTGTTCTTGAATTTTTTCGTAATCAGTGTTTTTGATCCATTTTTTTTTTTTTTGTGTTTTTAATAATTTTGATCTGTTTTTAATTTTTTTTTATTTGGTTGTTTTGTTAAACCGTCCAAGCCTAGCCCATTATCAAGGCCCAATTCCTTCATTTGTTCATCTCTTTCACAATAAGCTTACCATTTGAAGAATTCAGATTGAGCGGTGTTCGTATAAACCGCACACCACTTGAGCGGAGAAGGATCTAAACCGCACATAGCTTCAGCGGAGAAGAGTTTACACCGCAGACAGGTAAGTCTTCATCAATTTTAGGTTTAGGGTTAATATTTGAGCGGTGTTCATCTAAACCTATCAACCCTTGAACGGATTTGTGACCGGATTAGGTTTACTCGACCGGTTTAGGACTTAGAAATTTTATGCATCAAGGTGTCCGGACTTCTAAACCGCTCAATTCATATTATCCAGATTCTAAATTATTCTCTGTTTCTTGATTCATATTGATAAATCGCTCAATATATTGACTGTTTTTGACAAGAATCGATCAATTTAAACTTACCTTGTTTGAGGAGAGTTATCCGCACACTGATTAAGACTGGTTTAATTGAATTAGATTTGATGGTTAGGCGATTTAGCACAGGTTCAAGTTAGTCGGATTTCAAGTTCATATATCACTCGTGTGGCTCGATATCTGTTGGTATAAATTGCTTAGATTGTTCGATTGCTTTATCTTCGAATTTACATAAATCGATTGGAGCTTGGCTTAATGTCTGTTGTGTAAACCTAACTAGTTGGTTTAGTGTTTATGGCCTTCCACCGATTTCTAAATCGCTTGTTAAATTGCACATTAACAGTTTGTGTTTTTTATCTTGGCTGATTTGATACATGCAGTGACAGTGTGTAATTTAGACAGTGTGCAGGTTTAATATACATGCTATCTAGTTTAGACAGTGTGTGATTTTATCTTGGGGCTTTTGCATTCTCCATTGATGCTATTTTTCAGTTGAAGGTAAAGAAAGAAAGAAGGATGAAATACTAATTTTTCAGGCTCTCAAGACAGGACTGTTCGTTAACTGGTGGTTTGTTTAAATCTGTATTCTTTAACATTGCATCTTCACAGCCTTTACAACCATCTCAACATATTTCCTTTTGCATTCTTAATCACTCGTTGCTTCATCTGAAGACTTAAACAGGTTCTTTGAAGGAATTTTGAGTTCAATCTGTTTTTGAGCTCAATATAGTTGTGTGCAGGTGACAGAAGTGTGTTGCAGGTCTTGATAGTAGTAAGTGAGCTGTTTTATTTCACTTGTTTGGTTGATCACCTTGACAGCTTCTATCCAATTTGATTTGCTTACTACTGTTTATTCTTACTGTTTCTTCAAGAATTTGAGCCTTCAGTGAACTGTTTTAAACAGATTTGGAGCAGAATGTGCTGGTGACAGCTAAGGGATTTTAATACTGAAACAGCAGCTTTATTTTGATCTGGTTGTTGTTGTTTAGAATCCATTTTGAGATGTCTGTTTTGAGTGTATTTGAGTTTGTCTTGAAAGCAACAAACCAACAGCAGGATCTGTTTAAACAGCAACAGGTATCGTCTGTTTTGATTTAGATTTAGATTTGAAACAGATTTAGATTTGGACTAAAATAGATGCAGCAAGTTTAGATTTGAAACAGCAGGTACATCACAGTACTCTTTGGAACATTTTAAGGCATAACAAGAAGACACAGAAGCAGCTTGGTTCTTACTATTTTACAGTATAATTGGTTGATTTGAGTTGAAACAACAAGTTATATTGTTGGCTGTGATGCAGATTTTGTTATTTTAACAGCAGGTCTTGACAGCAGGTTGTGCTTACTGTTTTTAATCAATATTTGTACTTCTTATTTGCTGTTTTGAGCTGTTTAGTGTACTTTGAGTATTTCAAGACTAAAACAGCAGCAGCTGTATAGTGATCTGTTTAAACCAGCAGCAGGGTTTGTTTAAACAACAGCATGATCTGTTTTGAGTAGTTGCAGGCTGAACTCAACAGGTCTGAGATATGAACACAGCAAGAATTGAGAGCAGATTGGAAATACAGCCTAGCAGGTCTTGACAACAGAAGTGTGAAGGACTATTTTCTTTTGGTTTGAGTTTGAGATCTGTTTGGTACAACAGCCTATGAGTTGTATACAGCAGCAGACTTATCATGGTTCATAGCCAACTTCTGGTGATCTAGATTTGAAGCTACTTAATAAATTATGTTTTGTGTGTTCAATACAGTTGGTATCTTAATTGGTGTGCTTGTTCATAGCTATTTTCATTGTTTGTTGTGTATTGTGTTTGGACAACAAACAGGTTTTAAAACAGGTTGCAAGTTTGATTTGAAACAGATAGCAGGTCTGTGGTACAGTAACTGTTTGCTTCATTTTCAAACAGCAAGTCTTGAAAGCAGTCTTGACAGCAGCTCAAGTTCTCGTAATAGCAGCAAAGGTTCTGAGTTTTGTAAAGCAGCAGCCCAAGTGCAGCAACCAATACTAGAAGCATACAAGTGAATTTTTGGATAGACTTTCGAGAGCAGATAGATCATTTTTTTTAAAAGTGTAATATATGTATTGTAAAGAGTTGATATTGTTTGATTTGGACTTAGAATCAGATTTTTGGACTTGGATATTATTGTTTTTGGGCTTCTATTAGTGGTGTTTTTGGTTTCTTAGTTTGATTGTGTTTAGACTTTCTTTTGGATCAGTGTATATTTGTTTTTGTGTGTGTTTTTAGTGTTTGTGTTCTTTCTATTCTTTTTGAGCTTAACTATTCATATTTCTTTTATCTGATTTCACTGCATWGATCCTTAACTGATCAATATTTTTTAAAATGGCATATATTCTAAAGAAGGAGAATTACGAATTGCGAGAGAGCATTCTAGAAATATATATTTTAAAAATTGTCTTAATGAGAATTATATCAAAACCTTAAAGAAGGAGAGCGAACAAATTTCGAAGGAATTTGAATATAAGATTGAACAGATTGAAAATACTCGGAGTTCTGATCGAAAAAACTATGATGATGATTTGAATAGATTGACTAAGTCTAATTTAGAGTTGTCAACTAAACTTCAAATAGTTCGAGATGTACTAATTGATGAGAGGAACTCTCCAA
>NW_020201404.1:55803-57456 GCF_001531365.2 Cynara cardunculus var. scolymus
AAATTTCATTCATCTTGTGTATGATGGAATGATTCTCATTTCATCATAAGAGGGAGTATATGTAATAATGAATGAAATATCATTTCCGAACATTTTTTTAAAAGGGAATCTGATGCAAACATCAAGGGGTAGTAATTTCAGTGTTAGCAAAAGACTCAAAAGAAGAAGTGCGACTGAAGATCATTACAGAAAGATTATTTGTATGCTACATTGAC
Source organism: Cynara cardunculus var. scolymus (assembly GCF_001531365.2). Classification (NCBI taxonomy): domain Eukaryota; kingdom Viridiplantae; phylum Streptophyta; class Magnoliopsida; order Asterales; family Asteraceae; genus Cynara; species Cynara cardunculus. The sequence goes on from NW_020201404.1 coordinate 56,019, forward strand.
TGAGAGATGTTAAATGTGAAGATCATCTTAACAAAAGTTTTCTGAAGACTTGTTTTCTGAAGATCCTTTGAAAATCACATCTTGTACAGTGTTTCTGAAGATTGTTTATGTTCTACATTGTTAAAAGAGAAGATCACTGTGATTCTACATTCGAGGGGGAGAATGCTAGAAGATCTTTCTCAACAATTGATCGCGTGAAGATTACAAGTTGAAGATTTCATCTGAAGAAGACATTTTGTGCATAATGTTTCAAAGTTCAAACAAGGACTTAAAGTGCTGAATTTTCTTTCAAGTCTGAATACAAAGGGGGAGAATGTTAGGACTGAGAAATCAGTATTAATTGTATTCGTCTTGAAATTTTATAAATAGTCTATAATTGTAAAAAGTCAGCGTGTTTGACTTTTCTTTTTGAAGTTTGACTTTGACTTTGTTAGTAGGTGTGACCATATAAATAGTGGTTAGTGTTTGTAATTAGTAAGAGGAGCTCATTTGTATAATTCATACGTAAATAGAGAGTTTGACTGAGCTTTACAAGTTTGACTTTTCCTCTCAAAGTTCTCTATGTTCTTACAAGATATATCTAAGAAGCTGCCATGTTTGTGAAGCTAAATGAAGATTGATCAGTGATATTGTGGACTCACAACTTGAAAAAATACAATCAACATGCGATTTAGGAATCCGGTCAAATGAATTCAACGATTTGTCAACCCGCTCAATCCCTTGTAAAGTATATCTAATCTTATCCGGATAAGAGTTTATCATATAGCCTTTTGTCCGGATGTCTAAATCGAACAATAAATCGAACAAGTGTTGTCCGGATTAGACTAAATCGGCCAAACACTTATATTTCTAAACTCTATATCTTTCAAAAATTAGATAATATTCAAAATACCTGTAAGAAAAATATAAACTGTTAGTTCAAAACAGATAAAAAATTCACTCCCCCTCAAAATATAATCAAGTAATAGAATCACACTCCCCCTCAAATATAGATTCCCACGATCAAGAAATTTAAAATCAGATAGAAAAAAATTGAAACACTGACTTATATTTGAAAAATACAGAGACTAAATGAATTTGAATTAAATACAATTCAATAAATTGAACTGTTTTTAATAAAAATTCAAATTTTCAAATTGAACATACCTAACTTAGATACAAGAAAGCTAAAGCGTTTTTCATCTAAAGCTTTCGTTAATAAGTCAGCTAATTGAAATTCTGTATTTACAAAATACAGTTCCATGGTTCCTTTTTCTACATGATCTTTATTAAAATGATACCGGATATCTATATGCTTGATCTTAGTGTGTTGAACAGGATTACATGAAATACCTATAGCACTTTTGGAATCACAGTAAATAGGAATTTTATTAAAAAAAAAACCCGTAGTCTCTAAGTTGTGTCTGCATCCACAGCACTTGAGAACAGCAGCTTGCAG
>NW_020201404.1:57966-60309 GCF_001531365.2 Cynara cardunculus var. scolymus
TTTTCCATATTAAATTTTTTCAGGATATCTAAGATATATTTAGTTTGACAGATAAAGATACCCGAAAATAATTGTTTAATTTGAAGACCTAAAGAGAAATTCATCTCACCTATCATACTTATTTTAAAATGTGAAATCATTAAGGCAGAAAAGTTTTTACAGTATTTGGGGTTTGTAAATCCAAATATTATGCCGTCTACATAAATTTGTATCAAAATAATATCATAGTTTTCCTTTTTAATGAAAAGGGTTGTGTCAATATTACATTTCGAGAAGCGTGACTTTACCAGAAACTCTGATAAGATATCATACCAGGCTCTAGGAGCTTGTTTAAGGCCGTAAAGTGCTCGATCAAGGATTTAGACATGATTCAGCTTTGACTGATCAACAAAACCCTCCGGTTGTGAAACATAGACTTCCTCTTTGAGAAGTCCATATAAAAATGTTGTCTTGACATCCATCTGATACACCGTGAAGCTCTTGTGTGCCGCGTACGCCAAAAACATTCTTATTGCTTCAATCCTTGCAACCGGGGCAAAACGTTTCATCATAGTCAACACCTTCTTGTTGATTATATCCTTTAGCAACGAGCCTAGCCTTATTTCTGACCACAACACCATCTTTATCTTTTTTATTTTTGAATACCCATTTAGTAATGATAATCGTCTTATTATTAGGACGAGGTACCAATCTCCAGACTTTAAGTGCTTCGAACGGGTTCAGCTCTTCTTGCATTGCTAATATCCAATCCGGATCAGCTAAGGCTTCAGAAACCTTAGTCGGCTCAATAGTACTCAAGAACGTGGAATACATACACTCATTAGCTGTCGCAGACCGTGTACGAATAGGTGCTGATGGATCACCAATTACTTGATGTATTGGATGATCTCGGGTCCACTTCTTGCTATGAGGTAAGGGAGTATAAGAACTTTGATCTGAATTTTGATCAGTATAAGAATTTTAGGAGTTTATAGGAGCAGGTTCAGGTGAAGGTTCAATATTAGGAACTGGAATAGGTTGAATATCTGATTCAAGTGGATTATTATTAACTTGTTCAACCAACACTTCTTGCACTTCAGAAGTTTCACCCTCTTCACACTGAACGGGATTGTTCGGATTCTCCATTTCTATTTCTTCATCGACTACTTCTGTTTCCTCTTCTGTTTCAGTTACAGGCACATCAGGAGATGGACCCGATAACTGTTGTTCAGTTGAATTTTCCCTGGACAAAACATTAGACTGATTAGGTTTATTATCAAAATATTCTTGATAAAAGTGTTCAAATAAGAAATCTAAATCGGCTTTATCATAGTTAGAAGTCTTAGGTTGATCAGTTTTCCGCGAAGTGTTAATTATTAGACCGGGTCCTGAACTGAATTGTTCCAAAGCCACATCAATGACTTCATCAAAAGATATGTTCACGCTTTCATTGATGATTGTCCATTTATTGTAGGCCATGTATGCAGCAGATGTCTTCGAGTATCCAACAAAAACTCCTTCATCTGCTTTAGCATCGAACTTCCCTCTGTCCTCTTTGTCATTTAGAATGAAGCATCTACAACCAAAAACTCGAAAGAAATTGATGTTAGGTATTCTTTTATTTATTATTTCATACGGAGTTTTAGCAAACCTTTTGTTTACAAGAGAGCAGTTTTGAGTAAAACAAGCAGTCGCTAATACTTCAGCCCATAAGAATAAAGGAAGACTGGAACATGTAAGCAACGCTTCCACCAACGTTATGTTCTTTCTTTCAACAACACCATTCTGTTGTGGTGTCCGGGCAGCCGAAAATGTATGAGAAATACCAATGGATTCAAGAAATGAACCGAGTGTGTTGTTCTTGAATTCAGTTCCATTGTCTGTTCTGATTTTCTGAACTTGAAGTTGCAGATTATTTTGAACTGTCTTCAGGAAAGAAATAATTGCCTCGGTTGCTTCATCCTTAGACCGCAGAAAATGAACCCATGTATATCTGGAATAGTCATCGGCTATGACCAGCACATACTTTTTACCATTGATGCTTTTAATTCTTATAGGACCGTAAAGATCCATATGAAGAAGATGTAGAGGACGTTCGATATTGAACTCTGTCTCTAGCTTATGAGAAGCTTTCTTCAGTTTGCTCATTTCACATGCACCGCATACATGATCTTTATGAAACTTTAGTTCTGGGATTCCTTTGACCAACTTGTCACAAACCAACTTGTTTAGATACTTGAAATTCAAATGTGAAAGTCGCCGATGCCATAACAGATTTTCCTTCAAGGAAGCCTTGGATATCAAGCAGACATCAATATCCACTTATGTATTTGATAGGTCAATCGTGTAGATATTTGATCTTCT
>NW_020201404.1:61652-63034 GCF_001531365.2 Cynara cardunculus var. scolymus
TCTTTGACGATTATAATATTCTTGTTCTTCGACCTCGTCAGAAGATTTTGTGAAATTTACCGAATACTCGGGACCGCAATAAAGATATTCAAAATTATACAAGGACGGGGCATAACGTAAAGCTTTTTCTAAAAATTTTGGATTTTCATACCCCAGCCCTTCCCGAGATTAAAATATCTCGTTTCAGATGGTTTGTTTAGAAAAATAGTTTGATCAGTTTGTCCTCTTTTGTATAAAATTTATTCTTTAGCCTTCAGTGTTTTATTTAATTGAATTATTTGAAGTTCAAGCTTACTTATTTTAACAATTTGTTCTTCATTAAATAATTCTAATGATTTATATTTTTTCTTCAAACCAGATAATTCGGCTTTTAAGACATTGGATTTGTCATCAAATAATTTGGACTCAGATAACAAAGGACTTAGCCCAATCTAGGTTTCCAGCATTTTCAATATATAATTTGACGTATTTTTCTTTTTGCGTTTTTAATTGATTTTCAAAATTATTTGAACGCAATTTTTCTAATTTTAATTCTTGCTGGAAAGATTGGATTTTGAGCATCATCTTTTGCATCTATTTAATGCATGATTGATCCAATACCTCTTCATTCATTTCCGCAGTCTGTTCTTCTTCTTCACCTGAACAGTTATCTATTCTAGCCATCAAGGACACATGTGCAACAGCTTCAGTTTCTTTTTCTTCATCAATCAGATTCAGCCAATGTTCATCCTCAGCCATAAGTTCTTTCCCGGCATCTCTTTGTGTGGAGTCCAGATTTCATACAAATCTTGATATGATCTTCATAGATTGATATGAACACTAAGAATGATGTAAGTAATGATTAGAAGAGAGAGAGAATTACATAAGCCAAATCTTGATTTCAGTGTTAATGACAAAAGCTCTAATTACAATTACAAGGAAATTGCTATTTATACTAGGAAAGTAAAGACGAAAATATTACAAATAAAGCTATTCTAAGGAGAAACTTGAATACAACTTTTAAGCTCTAATCTTGAACCCAACATTCTCCCCCTTTGGATTCAAGTTTGGACTCTTGTGAATTTCGTTTTACGCAGTCCAAGTATCTTCTCCAACCGTCTCAGAGCATTTCTATATTGTAACTTCTCCACGAGCAAATTAATAGCATTAACGAGCAAGTATCTTTCTTTGGGATTCATACGTTCTGATTCTACAGCCTTATCATCACTGACTCTCTTTGATTCAAATGCCCTTTTTACCAACTTGATCGTACCATCAGAGTACTTGTTTAGTTCATTGAATCTCATGAACTTTTTAACCTGAAGTTGAGCAAAGTAAATGACTCCGAACTCTGGGCTTTCAAGAACCATATAGACTAGATATCCATCAATGTCTTCAAGCTC
>NW_020201405.1:0-1651 GCF_001531365.2 Cynara cardunculus var. scolymus
TATAAGAAGGCCCGACACATATCACAGAGGCTCTGTTACCCTTAGGTCACTGACAAAGCTCTCTTAATAGTTCTTGTCTATTGATATGGTGCGCGTGGTTCTGTGGATAAGGGTTAGAACCAACACGCGCGTGTCAGAAAAGGGGGCGCACGTCATCAATCGTGCGTCTTCCCAACACGGCGTGCCATACCTTTTGAGCCATTTCAACCTAAAACCACTCATCACGACCTTTCATCAATAAAACGGTTCAATTCAAAATTCTCACCATAAATACCCTTTTCCCCCCAAATCAAAAACCTTTACCACACTCATATTCTCCGGCGAACCTGAACTTGAGAACTCTCAAGTAAAACTTGCAAACATGTCTCCGTCCTCAGCTTCAGCTCAGTCCGTCAATGTTTCAAGCGACAATGAAGTGACACAGGCTCAAGCTTTGACATCTCACGCACTGTCATTTGTCCAAAACCGTTACGAGAAGGTCGTACTTGTCAAGAAACCGAACAACTACTATTTTGTTCCTTCACAAACAGGTTTCCCTGAATTTACTTTCCCCCTCCTCGAAATTCTAAGAAACCATCCCCTGTTCTATGCCCTTTCTGCTACTAAACCTACCCCCGAGTCTTACATAACCCAATTCCTTCTAAGTTCTTATATAACAACCCTAGACAACACTGGCCTGAGCATCGTTGGCTACGCATCTCACCCTACAAATAAATCATTAGTGCCAATGGAATTGAATGTGGACAAATTGCGAACTTCCCTGCGCTTACCCACACTGGAAACTCTTAACTTGGATGCATTTGCTGCAACCCCGACAGACGAGGAATTGATTCAGTTCCTTGAATTCCATTCCTATGCGACCTAAATCGTCAAACGAACATAGTTCAAGCGCAAAGGACTTCCTCCTATTTGGAATACCCTGTTCTCGTTCGTGAACTGTTGCCTGACAGGGAAGGTTGGAAGCCACGACCAGACCTCGCACGCAATGATGTCAATCGTTTATGGGATTTACTTCAACCTACCTCTGGATTACGCACAGCTAATATTTGATGACATGGTTGGATTGATCAAGAAGAAATACGCGACTCAAAGGGGAGAAAAGTCCAAGGTCAAGGTGCAGAAGAAGGCCAAGGAAGGCCTCAACCATCCTAACCTCATTCTACAGAGGTTCTTTGGCCTCGTCTTTGGGGATCTAATAGCAGCAAAGCTACCTTCTGTGGAGCCCAACGCACGTTTGTACCCATTCAAGGAATTTCACCCAATTGAGCATGAGCAAGGGTACAGAAGCCCCAGACCCTTATCAAAAGCCATGCTCAGGTTCCTTAGTCACGGAGATAGGAAGGCCTACAGACGTGGATTCAGGAGGCCAGAACCGGTCCCTGAAACCCCTCCATGCATAGGAATCTCCCTAGGTGAGAAAATTGAAAAAATGAGAGTAGAGGGATGTATGGAGGAGCCTGCAGAGGCTGGTAAGGTGAGTGGGGCTGGCCCTAGAATCCCAAGTCCCCCACCAAAAAAGACCAAGAAGACACAGAAGGGTGTCGACTCTTCTGTAAAGAAGAAGGGGAATAAGAGGCCTGCCGAAGAAGAGGGCCCAAGTAGTCCTCTGCAGAAGCCCAAAAAGAAGAAAACCAAGAAGGCCCAACCAACA
>NW_020201405.1:2111-12401 GCF_001531365.2 Cynara cardunculus var. scolymus
TTTTACTACAAGAGTCCCATCGCCCAAGGACTCGCCACATCCCAGAGAGGCATCTGTTGCCTCTCCACACAAGAGTGACCACCCAGAATATGCTTCAGAGGCATATATGAGAGTCACCGCGACAGAGGGTCTAGAACGCCCAAAGTCTCCACTAGATCACTCTGCCATGTTAGGCTCTGAACCAACAGGGCACGAAATCTACAGAACACCAGTAGGCTCTCCTCTTGGAGAAGGTGGAAGTCCCCATGATGACTACGAAAAATAGTCACAGAGGACGCCTCACGCTCCGAGGCTACTAGGTCACCATGTGTTGGTGATCTAGGTACCCAGAATGCCTACATGACGAATGGGGAGCTTCAAACCTTCGCCACAGCGGTATTCCAAAAGATGGACGAGTTGAAAAGCTTGTTCATCTCTCGCACAATGACAGAAGACCTTTCTCCCATCACATAGGCTCTGAAGGAGTTGAGCTCTACAACGGCAGACTTAAAGAAAACTCTTTCAACCCTTCAGAGCTCTGTCCTACAGAAGGATGATCTTGCAGAGGTGTTCAGTGATCTCTCGCTCAACCCTTCCTCCATCCAGAAGCTGAAGTCAGAATTGATAAAGATGGCTGCCCAATTTGCTGCTGATTTCGTCTCTGCGGGCTACATAGATTACTCTAAATTCAAAGACGAAATCAAGCAAATGTTTTCTTCTATAGTCACTTACAGCGTGGAAACCAATCCTCAAGGGCCAACATCAATCATCTAGCAACTCGCAGAGAGCTAGATGCCATGATTGAAGCCTTAGGGGATATTGTGCACAAAATACAAACCAACTTCTCAAAGAGGCCCGAGCCTCCAACCAGGCCATAAGAGACTGCACATCACAGCTCGTGAAAGAGGGTGACACCCTTCGAAACAAAATATTTAGAAGCATCTCAAAGTTGAAGTGGTCGACAGAGATTGATATAAGTCACGCCTTTGTGCTTGCAGAAGAGGTGATCAAGAAAATGAAGAAAGCGGCCACCAAGATTCTGAAGAGATTGGAAAAGGCTTCCCTAGAAACTTGCAAGGTAGAAGCCACTAAACACCTTGACGATCACGGAGGTGATGACCATGATCGTCATGAGGGGGAGGAGAAAGCTGAGCCAAAGAAGACTTCTGCCAGACCACTCAAGATAGTGGACTCTACAGCTGCCTTGTTCTCAAAAGGCAAAGAAAAGGCACCAGAGCCTAAAGGCAAAGGCAAAGCTGTGGAGGAGACACCACAGAAGGGGTCGTCAAGCTCAGCGACTCCATAAACAAATGAATGAAGAGGAGTATAGCGACCCAGCACTCATTCAAGCATTAAAGGTGTCTCTGGCAGAGGCTCAAACAAGAAAGGGCAGAGGCCCCGTCCCCAGCGCAGGTGAAGGCTCATCCAAAAGAAGGAGGAAACGTCCATGGGTACGTTTGACACTCTGCAAGGAACTGTCAAACCTATCTTTGCAGAGGGGTCCACCCAGAGGCCAATACTTGAAGAAGAAGAAGCCAAAGTGCCAGAGTCCGCCAAAGTAGGAAGGGTCTCTGAAATATTCGAATCAATGAGCAAGATTCCCATGCAACTAGTTCCTACAGAGCCTGCTACTACTGTGGAAGAGATTTTGTTGTGGAGATACTCTGCAGTAGACACAGAGCCCCCCTATGATCCAAAGCTCACAAGTATACCTTCTGCCGCTACCAAGTTCCAGTTCTCTAAGCTCACCAGGCCACGCAAGCAAGTCTTCTCAGAGCACGTGATTGTGTCACTTGAAACAATTTCTCCAAGGACCCTGCTCAAGAGGACGGTGCTCTATGCTTAATACATTGTGAAGAGGGATGACAGCAACCTGTACACATTCACAGGTGCTGACCTCCACAACCTCTGTGTATTTGATTTGATCTTCTTGCACAAAATTCTCAACAAATACATGGAGAGGATGTCAAGCTATGCTCTATCGCTTAGAAGGCTTATCGAGGTTATGCATGCACAAGTGAAGTACTACAGCCAGAAGGACTTCGAGATAGCGATGAGGTTAGCCCAGTCAGATCTTAAGATCACCCCTCCAAACAACAGGCCAGGATGGATACTTAGGTGTCATCCAAACTCCATTGTTCGCAACCCCATTTTTGGGTTTGTGTTCTTGGACAAAGATGACATCCTAAGGTTCTTTGATCCAACATAAGCGAACAAGTACTCCACAGAGACCCTTGAGTGGATATTCAAAAGAGCGTTGGCAGGGGTGAACAAAGGGCATCTAAGGATGGATGAAGTGTCTGGCATTCTGGAAGCTATCAAAGTACAAGTCAACTTCAGAGAATGGATCTTCAATGTCTACAGAACCATCAAGACTGACATGCTATATGCAGTAGACGACTATCCAAACTCTGCGGTTGGATAAACTTCTGTAATAGTATTAGCCTAAGCAACACAATTTTGTAATTCTTTCTTTATGTAATTCTTTTCAGAGGATGAATTTTTTTATCTCCTCTTGTAATTCTTTCAATTAAGTCATTTCTTGCATTAAATTGTCAATTTTTACTTTTTCATACTTAGGGGGAGATTGTTAGCTCTCATATTTCATTTAATGTAAAAGTATGAAAAAGTATTACTGCAAGTATTGACAGAAGGGTTCTACCACAGAAGACCACAGAGGATCAACAATAGAAGATATACAAAAGCGTACAAGTCAAGAATGACAGAACCTCTATTGTCTCTCACAGAGGTTCTGGAAACTGATCCTCTGACATCAAGTGCTTACAAGTCCTATCCAGCAGAGCCTCTGGGATGGCTCACAGAGGGTCTGCAGTTTATCTTCTGTGAAGAACCACTTCTCACTGTTTTACTTAGGTTTGTTAGCTGCACGTGCTTATCACGTAACTATGTTTGTAATCTGCTTTATTTGAACGGCTTAGATCATTTCACTTGTCTAGGTCATGTCAGAAAAGCCGTTAGGAACTAGTATAAATAGCAGTTTAGGCCTTTGTAATTCAATGTGCTTTCGTATTGTAATTGTCAATATTTTCAATAGAATTAAAAATCATTTGAAGCTTTTCTCTCGTGTTCTTCATATTCATCATCTGTGTTCTTGATTGATTATTTACTCTGTTTGTTCTTATATTGTTTCCGCTGCACTGTTATTGTTCTTAAAGATCATCCAGAGTATTTGGTTAATATCATAAGCTAAATCTAAAGGTCCTAACAATATATTTCTTAATAGAGGCGGCGTGTGTTTAATAATATAAAACCCTTTGGGCGGTGGGTTTTATTATTTTAAAACTTAATATTATTTCACCATGAAGGTTGCCTACCTTCATAATAAAATATTAATAAACTGGTTAAGCAATTCACCCAACCAAATATGTAATTCATTTTACGTGCACACACTTCACTTAACACTTACTCATGTATGCACAGGATCACATTTTTCACACATATATATATACGATTCATGCATTTATTTAAATAACATGCGTGCCATCACATATTTCACAAAATATCCACATAAAGGTTACCTCAACCGATGTTGTCTGAAATTCAGGTAATCACAATCCCTGAGGAATGAACATGAAACAAAGTTCTCCTTTAATGAAGTCCTGAAGGATTTGAAGAAGCCAGACATATCAATGCTGAATCTCTCACTGCCGACGAAGGGTCCTTACATACCCAACACTGTGCATGTGAAGCCTGAGTTAGGACTTATATTCCTTGACTATGATGGCGAAGTCAGATTCCAAAGAATGTCTGAGTTACATTTATGCCCAACGGAACATCTCAGATACCTCAGGTTCTAGCTAGATGATGACTTCAAAGGTGAAATAATGGACCGCAAGATCAGAAGGGAGTATCTACGTCGAAGGGAGCTTGGAGAAAATGTATCTGGCTACATTAATCTGAACAACTTAGATTAGTTACTTTCCTTTGTAATTTGCCCATTCACTATATAACCTTTTGTATTCTATGTTTACTTTCAGTGTTCAACTTATATATTGTAAGTCTAAGACATGTATTTAACATCTTGTAATATTTCCCTTTGAAATTAATATAAGTGTTTCTTTTGCATCATTGAAAAAGATCCCTGAAAAGAGTAATAGAAACACAAGTCTATGAGTTCCAGTGTTACTCTTACATTCACTGACAATCTATAAGTCAGTGAACATGCTTTCAGTTTCAGTTTCCGTTCTTATACTTTTTCTTAAACTTGTAACTTAAAAAAAATTTCTAAGTAAAAACTGACTCACTGAAAAATATCCCAAAACAGTTAAAAGGGACATGTACTTTATATGTAACTTTTCCTTATTGCTATTTGATAAGGCAACTTTCTTTACGTTGCTTTGTTATCATCAAATAGGGGGAGATTGTTAATCATCTCTCTCATTGATTTGATGATAATCCCTTTTACCTTATACGAAGTATTATTGTTTATGTCTTTCAGTTCCAGCGATCATCACTGAGTTTGTTTAGTGATTGCTGAGAACATGTATTGTAAATCCATTAGCGACAGCGATACTTCAACAAGACAAAACTCATGCCAAAGAACCTTCAGCGAAATTCAAAGACTGAAACTGAGTATTAGAGACTAGAGTGTTTGTAATATAAAGCAGCATTCAGTGATTACAACCTAGTCAACATATGTGTGAAGATTGCCCAAGCCTCAGCGAATGCTGAAGAGACCTTCAGGGTTATTCTAGCATTTAGCGATCAAATGAAGCTTGTTGGGCAAGATTGCTTTTGTCTTGTCCTTCCATACACAAAGGACAAACTCATACCCTTTCTAGAGTATAGTACGGTACAGAGCCGATTAGTTGACTCTACTACCCACCAACTCCATGAAAGAATGTCTGCTCATGAATAGGCTTTTGTACTGTTCACTGTAGCACAAGAAAAGTCTTTCTCTAAAGGCTTGACGCATGTTCAAACCCTACTGCATTGCATTAAATGTGCATTTAATGCAACGGGTATAAATAGATGTGTGCTATCTTGTTGATCCCAGATCTCTCAATAACATTAATAATCTAGTTATGAATAACCAAATTATAGTGATTTTATGAAGAAAGTTATGAAGACTCAATAATAAAAATAAGAATATTCAAGAACAAACTTGAGCTTCAAAGGTTTTACTTTATAAATCTAGGAATGTAAAAACAATGCGTAAAAGCCTTATTTTTACAATAGATATGATCACCTATTTATACTAATCGACTATTAAGAAGATAACTATCTAATGCTACTTTCTAGCAAATCRTCTATCTAACAGATAGGGTTTATCTTTCACATGGATAAACATTAACATTAAGATAAACTCGAATTCCAGYTGTTGATTTGTCATCTCCARCTGTCATACATGGTATGATGATTTCATTCTTATCTTCAAATCTTCATTGCATGCTTGGATGAAGTGCTGGAAAATCTTCTAAGTGTTGATGACCAGAGGATCGATGAGAATGCTCTTTCCATCGCATTCTTGGACTGTCCATCGGTCCTCTGGTTGAACTCCAGACTTAGTTTATTCTACCTTGATGTCTTCATTGGTCTTCTGGTTCTTCATCACTTGTTGTTTTTCATTACTTTTTACATCCTAAGTTATGGGGTTTAACAATCTCCCCCTAAGTAATGAAATAACAAACATAGTCTAATCTAGACACACACGTGAAGAACAGACACTAATCTAGTAGAAAAACATCAAACTCCAAATTTTCATTGGATGATGAAATTTCTTTACAATACTGAAAACAAAATACATCAAGGCAAGATAAGCAAAAGTTTTGACTCATCACTAGCTACCTGAGTATATCTCTCTGAAGCGCAAAAGTAGTCTTCGATAAGCAATGACCGTTGATATCTTGTGTATGAGATGACTCCCCTCTTCCCTTGGCACATGGTTTCTGCCCAGTCTTTCTCTAATGATTTTCTGAAACCATTCAAGTGTATCTGTTGAATACTTGAAGGCTTCAGTCATTCTGAAGAACTTTTTAACCCCAAATTCGTTCTTGTATACAAGTCCAAGTTCGGGTTGAGTAAGAACTGATGCAGATCGTATCTTCTGCAGGCCCTGGAAGTCTTTGTTTGGAGGAGCGCAGGATAGTCTCTCGATGCCTAGCCTAAAAGCAATTTCAAAATCTGTATTGGCTCTGAGCTTTACTAGGGACTCCATTGTCTTTACTATAGCTCGGTTTGCCATTCCAAACCTTATGCCATGATCCTGCCATTGAGCTGTGTAGGCGTATAATTCAATCAAGTCGTACGGGTTGAGATTGATGAGGTCGTTTTCGTTGAACATGCTAACGATCCCATGGGCTCAATCCATGGTGAACTCGATGTATCTGATAGCTAGGTTGGCAAAAGACTTTATTTTCACGTCCACGACTCTCCTTATTCCATCATTCGAAAAGACAACTCGAGGTTCTTGAGTAGTCTGTCTGACGAATCGATGGTGTAGAAGGTTCATTGACTCAAGCGATATGATTGGAGGATTGGTTGACAAACTTTCATCGTGATCTTGATACATGTATTGATGGATATTTTCCATCAAGATTGGTTCCCTGGGCGGCAATTGAGGACGTCTCCTCATCGACTCCATGTTTTGTATTATCTCATCTACCAGGCCATGTGGAGGTTGCCTTGAGGAAGAAGGAGTATCCACATGCACCATAGTTTGATGGGTTAAGGGTTGTGTTTCGGCTTGGGGTTGTGTATGGGTAGAGGGTGAGTTTTCTTTGGATGGTTCAGTTTCATGTGGTTGAAAGGTTTCTGGTGCATGGGTTTCTATAGGTGATTGTAATCATTGAGGTGATGGTTGGTTTGTTGTGGGTTCTGGTTGTGTGGAAAGGGTGAAGGGTCGAGGTGTTGGAGAAGGGGTTAAGGGTAGGTTTATTGTGGGTGAGGGAGTGAAGGTTTGGTTTGTTTCTGTAGGTGGTGTGGTTGGTTCTTCATCGATTGATGAACTCAACACGATGGGATCTGGTATTATAGATAAGGGAACTTGTATATTCTGTTCATCATCAGAGGGCAAGGCCTCTGGTTCCCTTGCTTGGCTTTGTTCGGTTGGAGGTGGTTGTTGTTGTGGTGATGGTTGCTGTGGTGCAATGGATTCTGTTGGTTGTGTAGCCGCCGCCTCTTTCTCCCCCTCATGAGGTCCAAGACCTTGATCATCGGGGTCTGGATCATCATGTCGTCTGTTTTTTAGGGGGCGGCTTATTGAGCAGGAGGCGCTGGTCCTTTTCTTCTTGCCCTTCCTGAAGGACGTAAGATACGCCTTCAGGGAGGCTTGTCTTCGACTCGCTTCCATTGATTGGAGGAGAGAGATGGTACGTCGTTGTTCATCGGCCAGGTTCTAGGAGAGAACCCTTGTTGGTTGGATGGCCCGATGAACGAATTTGGCACTAATCTCATTGAAAGATGAGACTAGCGCCTTGGACAGACCCTTCAGGTCAGCTCTGGTTGCAAACTTGGTGGAGGAGGAGGAGGCTTGTAGTGGCATGGAGGAGGTGGTGGATGTATATGGAGGGATGGGAAGGTTAGTGATCAGGTTTCTCACATCTGTAGTGAAAGTGGAGAAGGCTTCATCGAAGGATGGGCCTGCAGAGGGAGGTGGTGGTTGAGAAGTGGGTTGGGGTATTTGGGCGATTATAGCAGCGGGTAGTTGGGTGAGGGTGTCTTGGATGGAGGCCATTTATTGGGTGAGATTGGCTATGGAATCATCGATAGATGTGGTTGATGGTTGTGGTGTTTTGTGAGGGACTTGGGGTGGTATGGTTGTGGATAGGGAGTGAAGGTTGCTGAGGATGGTTTGGGTGATTAAGTACGTAAGGTTCTCATCGGCCTCAGTTGCCTGGGCCGTGAGGGTGGCGAGGGAGTGGATGATGACTTGGTTGTGTTGGGTGGCTAGGGAGGAAGTTGTGTTATGGTGTCGGGTGACGGTTTGTTGGAGTATTTGTAAGCGGGTGGTGTTGTCCTGTGTTTGGGATTCGATTTGGGTGAGGTGGTGTTGTAAGATTGCAAGAGATTGTTGGAGGTCAGAGGTAGAGGTGGAGGCCTGGTTGTCGATAATCCCTTGCATGATGAGTTTAAGGTCTTCCAAGGACCGTATCACTGTTTCGACAAAGGCTTGGAACTTAGCCTTTGTGACCAGATCAGCAAGTGGGGTAACCTCTGCAGCAACAGATGTTGCAGGTTGTGCCTCTGCTCCTGAGGTGCCTTCTTGGCCTTGTGAGAATGTTGGCCTTGAAGGACTTCCATCACGTCCTTGATAGCCCTCGAGAGAAGAGCTATCTCGTGATGTTGCAACATCATCTTCCTCTTCCTCAGCTTCAGAGGTTGAGTAAGTGAAGTGGATGTGTGTTCCCTTTGGTAGATCAAATACCAAGGGGAGTTGTGCACGAATGGAAGATCGCTCTGAACGATCTATAGGTTCAACTTCATAAGCAACACATGCTTCTGTGTGTGTGATTGTTGTGGCGATCCCTGAGGCGAAGGGGCTCTTGTCTCTTCATCACCTCTCTGTTGAGAGAAGGGTGATGGTAAATGAGTTTCCTCGGCTTGTTCATCTCCAGAGGCCCGAAGAATGGCCTCTGGATGGCTGGCTGGGGTTGGGGTGGGACCGGGTCGTCCTATTTCAATACTCCTTTGGCTTTGATCGCCAGGGGTAGATGATGTGGCTGCCCTTTGGGAAGTGGGTGAAGAAATGCTTTGAGTAGGGCCGAGGGTGGCACGTTGAGTAGCATCATCATCATCATTTTCATCATCCGATGATGATGACTCATGTGCGCCCTCGCTAGGCTCAGGTGATGGCTCTAGGTGCTCCGGGGTAGCTGCCCTTGGTTCCTGGGACAGCATGGAGCGCTCATAGGTATGGCGTATCTTAGATGTCGATGGTATGACATTGAGCATAGCCCGTGGAAGAATACGGTTGATGGTATAGCCCTCCTTTGAGAGGGTTGGTTGATGACCATGCATCCTGTATACTGGCGTGAATGGCTCTGCGGCTGGTAGGCGATTTT
This sequence comes from Cynara cardunculus var. scolymus, assembly GCF_001531365.2. Taxonomy (NCBI): domain Eukaryota; kingdom Viridiplantae; phylum Streptophyta; class Magnoliopsida; order Asterales; family Asteraceae; genus Cynara; species Cynara cardunculus. Next base: position 11,114 of record NW_020201405.1, read on the forward strand.
TCCTCATTCTGTCCCCGACCCAAAGAGCGATGAGGCGCGGAAAGAGAACCGCAGGGAGAGGCTTGCCGGTGGCCTGGAGCTTCGACTTCTTGACTACCGCCGAAAGTATTTCATTATAGATGAGGAAGGCGTAGTCAAGATTCAAGTTAAAGAACATTCTGTACATAATTGTCAATATGTTTGTGTTGCCTTGGTCCAAGGAGCCCAGTTTGCACGTAAGGGCTCTGTTCAGAAGGGAGAAGAACATATTCCATATCGGTGGATGGCATTATCGTTTAAAAGTGGAGACGGTGCGTATGTCAAGGTTGTAGCCTAGCATTTTCAGGAATCAGAGAATGTCGGCTGTGGTTGGTGGTTCATCAAATTACGCAATGCCAAGTTCCTTGCATGTTGGAATGCACAGTAGCCGGGAAACCTTAGCCCTTGAAATTTTAATAGAGCAGATCATATCATTAGGGGCATCTATGTCCCCCATAATACCGTGGCTTTCTTCATCAAACTCACAGGTTTGCCAATACTGTTGAACATACTTGATGGGTACGGCGGTATCGGCAAGAGTGAGAGCAGGAAGAAGAATGTTGTGTCTGAAGAACTCAATAATAATGGCAAAACGGTCGTCAAACAGAGCAGTGTTGAGTTCGAGAGCGTGATTATTTGACCGCATTGGTAGGAAGATGATGACACGGCTGTCAGCGCCTGTAGACTGTATTTTACTGTCATTGTTGTTTGATTCATGAGATGCGGAGGATGCCATTGTTGAAGGTTTTGGAAAGGGTGTAGGTTTGTATTTAGTCAAAGTGTAGTTGCAGGTTTATGGAAGCGTAAAAGGAAGATGGATGAAGATGAAAGGTATTTATAGGCGGAAATATGGGGAAAGATTGGGGTAGTGGAGAGGGAAGTGGGGAAATGGAAACGTTTCTTGATTATTAAAATATAATAATCATGAAAAGTTTTGGCGGTTTTGTTTGTGACAATTTGATTTGGAGAACGTGAGTCGTCTTGATAGTACGTGCATTTAATATTGTAGGACACGTGTCAAGACGGGGTAAGGGAGGTAGAAGATTGAAAAGGGTATGTGGGGAACAGACTGTTGAAGATGTCAGGTGCATGGTTATGATGGCGATAGAAATTATTTGAATAAGATAGTATTCAAAATAATATCTTGATGAATACGCAACCCCAAAAATAATTTAAATTTAAAAATCTCATCTAATTGTAAGATTAATACTAATTAYGAAGTTTTGGTCTTCTAAAAACCCATGTTGTATAGTTTTTAGTCACAAAAGCT
>NW_020201405.1:13533-15275 GCF_001531365.2 Cynara cardunculus var. scolymus
GGGCTCTGGTTACAAAGACAAAATTTTGCCAAATAATCGAAGTCATTCTAAATGGCCAGAGGCTCTGGTCTTTATGACCAGAGGCGCTGGTCTATGATACTTAGAAAGTTTATGGCTAAGTTATTGTATCACTGATGGGCATAACCATGAGATATTGAAGATCGCTGGTTTAAAGATAATCATTGCCTCTAAGTGGTGAGATTCAGCATACCCATCTTGCTGAGTAGGAACAAAAATCGTTTCTCATCAAGAGCTTTTGTAAAAATGTCAGCAAGTTGAATCTCAGTTGGAACAAAATACATTTCTATGTTACCTTTTTCAACATTACCTTTCAGAAAATGGTACCTTACATCAATGTGCTTGGTCTTGGAATGTTGTACTGGGTTTGCAGAGATTGCTATGGCGCTCTTGGAGTCACAGAGGATTGGGACTTTRTCATAATGGAAACCATAATCCTTAAGTTGAGTTTTCATCCAGAGAACTTGTGAACAACAACTAGCAGCAGCAACATATTTTGCTTCTGCTGTAGATGTTGATACACAAATTTGTTTTCTGGAGGTCCAACTTACTAGCTTGTCCCCCAAGAGTTGACAGCTTCCAGACGTACTCTTTCTGTCAAGTTTACATCCTACATGATATGCATCTGTATAGGCTATTAGATCAAAGCCAGAGTCCTTTGGATACCAGAGACCCAATGAAGGAGTTCCCTTAAGGTATCTGAAGATCCTCTTGACTGCAGAGAGATGCGATTCTTTAGGATTTGCTTGATTTCTTGCACAAAGACATGTGGCAAACATAATATTAGGTCTACTAGTAGTTAGGTACATGAGTGATCCAATCATGCCTCTATAGGTTGTGACATCTACAGATTTGCCTGATGGATTAGCAAATAACTTGACTCCTGTAGCCATAGGTGTTCTCATTGATGATGAATTGGAGAGAGAGTATTTTTTTCAAAAGATCAGTCACATATTTGGACTGATTGATAAAAATTCCGTCCGGAACTTGTTTTATTTGAAGACCAAGGAAGAAACTAAGTTCTCCCATCATACTCATCTCAAATTTGCTTTTCATCAACTCTGAGAATTTTTTGCAATGTTTTGCATTTGYAGAGSCAAATATGATGTCGTCCACATATATTTGAACAAGTAAAATGTTACACTTATGCTTCTTAAGAAAGAGAGTTGTATCGATTGTACCTTTTTCGAAGATATTTTCGATGAGAAAGGTAGATAGAGTTTCATACCAGGCCCTAGGTGCTTGCTTGAGCCCATAAAGAGCTTTATCCAGAAAGTACACATAGTCCGGATGCTTTGGTTCTTCGAACCCAGGTGGCTGATGCACGTAGACTTCTTCTTGTAGTTTACCATTGAGGAAGGCAGACTTAACATCCATTTGATATACTTTAAAACCTTTATGTGCTGCATAGGCTAGAAACATTCTGATGGCTTCAAGTCTTGCAACGGGAGCAAATGTCTTATCGTAATCAATGCCTTCTTTCTGGCGATAGCCTTTTGCAACAAGCCTGACTTTGTTCCTTATTACAATGCCATCTTCGTCCTTCTTGTTTTTGAAGACCCATTTGGTTCCTATTGTCGTTTCTCCTTTGGGAAGAGGCATGAGAGACCATACTTTGTTTCGTTCAAACTGAAGTAATTCTTCTTGCGTTGCGTTTATCCAGTTTGGATCTTGTAGGGCTTCAGAAATCTTCTTCGGTTCAATCATGCTCAAAAAGTTTGCGT
>NW_020201405.1:16750-17791 GCF_001531365.2 Cynara cardunculus var. scolymus
GTCCATGTACCATGGTTGCACATGCTGGTCCTGTAAAACAAATTAAGGGGATTTAGGTACCCATTTCATAATGGGTCCTCGTTTGTTAGTAGGGGATGTTGTACTCTTTTTGTCACCCTTAGCCTTTGCAGGCTTGGGTTTATTTGGATTTCCCTTGCCCTTGGATTTGGGTTTTTCACGTTTTTATTGGGTCCAACTTTATATCGATAAACGTGTCTTGTGAAGGGACAGTGATGTGTCAACATGTGATTCCTCAGGTTTTGTAAAAGAGTTAGACATTGACAAAAATGATGCTTTGGTTGCGTTTGTCTAACATTATTTTTATTAAATGAAAATGAAGAAGTAAATGAAGGTGAAAATCCTGTCCTAGTATCGGTTGTTTTTACAAACTTCCTATCTAGTTCAGCTTTTTTTAATTTGAAGAAGGCTTGGGCTTTACTTCTTTTCTTCTGAGGAAGGTGGACTTTTCTTCAGCTGGATGGAAAGAAAAGTTGTGATTAAGTTTATCAGAGGTAGACCACTTCTATTTTTGCTCACGGGTAAACTTGATGAACCTGAATGGAGTACTARGGCCTTTTAAGTTGTCTTTGGCAGATTTAACAACTTTCACTTTTCCCTTTCCTTTGTCTGAAGATTTCATTGATGAAGGAATACCAGATTTCATTGAGGACTTGAAATCTTTAGGTTTCTTGTTCTCAATGATCTTTGGTGGTTCACAACATACTTCTTCTTTAGATTCAGAATCGAGAAAGTCTCTTGCTGATTTCTCAAAGTCAAATTTAACTTGGATTGGAGCAGAAGATGTAGGGTCAGAGGTTGATGCTTCAGTTTGATCTTCTTGAGGTTTCATCGATTTTGACTTCGATGAATTCTCAATTTTACTTGAGTAATTCATCGATTCATCGAACGATGGTTCCTCATTCGGATTTTCCTTTTCATCAACAATAYTTGCTAATGAGATAGATTTGACAATCAGAGATTCAGGTTTTTCAATAGAGTTTTCAACAATCTATGGTTTGGAAATGTCATTTCTTTCATCAA
>NW_020201405.1:18335-33425 GCF_001531365.2 Cynara cardunculus var. scolymus
TATCGGACACCCAGTTTTCTTTTTCGGCCATCAAGCTTCGCTCTCTTGAATTATACTTGTATTTATTCTTATAGTAGTCAGCGTCCTTGATCAATCGTCCTTTGCATTCCTTGGAAAAATGACCAAGTTTTCCGCATCTGAAGCATCTAAGGTCATTTTTCTTTCCTTCCTTGTCATCTCTCCTTTCCTCTTTTCTTTCTTCTCTTCTTTCTTCTCTTCTCTCTTCTCGTTCTTCTCTTCCATCTCTTCTTTCGTCCCTTTGATGAAATTTTGATGGCTTTCTATCATATGATGACTGGTACCTTTCCCTTCTGAACTCTTTTCGCTCGTAAGGTTTTCTGATGAACTTCTTTTGGAACTGTTTTGTAATCAAGGCCAACGATTTGGCGAAAGCTTTAATTTCATCGTCTGATTCAGAAGTTTCCTCTTCAGATTCTGATTCTACCACCAATACTTTCTTGCTTTTCTTCTTATGTTCTTTGGCGGGAGTCCTTGATTTTTCCTTCATCTGCAGCAAGAGCAAGGGGTCCACCAATGGATACCTTTTTCTTCATAATGTTGCTCTCTTGTGTTGCAAGTGTTTCATACAGGTCATGAAGAGACCAGCCATCTAGATCCTGGTTTGCTTGTAGGGACATAGATAGTTGAGTCCAYTCATCGCCTAGACTCTTTAGGAATAAAACGTTGTTTTCTTCCTTTGTTCTGATGATATTGTTTCTACGACATTGATTTATCAATGTGTTGAAGCGATAGTAAGTCTTTTGTATTGGTTCATCAGGTAGGGCTTTGAAATTCGTGTATTCGTTGAGGCATTATGCTCTATGATTTTTCTTTGTTTTTGCTCCTCCTTTCAGTTGGCTTGCCAGTTCATCCCGTAGTTCCTTGGTTGTGGAACATGTATCGAGGGATTGGAAGATTTCATTGGGTAGCGCCATGATTATCAATCTTTTGGCCTTTTTGTCAGTTTTGACTCTTTCTCTATCATCTTCATCCCAGTTTCTTTCATCTTTGGGCATGTAGTAGGCTGGAATTTCAGCTGTGGTGTTTGTTCCTGGTACTCTTGGGAGTAGAGTTTGTGGAATGTAGGGACCCTCCTGTATGGATCGCAGGAGATTCCTGTCCATTCCTTCCAGAAAATTCACCATTCTGATTTTCCATTGAGGATATTCCTCTCGTTGAAGAGTTGGGGGCTTTGTGAGGGAGCCAACATTGTAAGTAGAATTCCAGTTAGCCATTGAGAATGTTTAAGAAGAAGAGATAACTTTTGACGAGAAAGAAGATCAAAAAATGAGAGATTTTTGAATGATCGTTTTGATTGGGAAATCAATCAAGAGGCTCTGATACCAATTGTTGATCCCAGATCTCTCAATAACACTAATAATCTAGTTATGAATAACCAAATTATAGAGATTTTATGAAGAAAGTTATGAAGACTCAATAATAAAAATAAGAATTTTCAAGAACAAACTTGAGCTTCAAAGGTTTTACTTTATAAATCTAGGAATGTAAAAACAATGCGTAAAAGCCTTATTTTTACAATAGATATGATCACCTATTTATACTAATCGACTATTAAGAAGATAACTATCTAATGCTACTTTCTAGCAAATCGTCTATCTAACAGATAGGGTTTATCTTTCACATGGATAAACATTAACATTAAGATAAACTTGAATTCCAGCTGTTGATTTGTCATCTCCAGCTGTCATTCATGGTATGATGATTTCATCCTTATCTTCAAATCTTCATTGCATGCTTGGATGAAGTGCTGGAAAATCTTTTAAGTGTTGATGACCAGAGGATCGATGAGAATGCTCTTTCCATCGCATCCTTGGACTGTCCATCGGTCCTCTAGTTGAACTCCAGACTTAGTTGATTCTGCCTTGATGTCTTCATTGGTCTTCTGGTTCTTCATCACTTGTTGTTTTTCATTACTTTTTACATCATGAGTTATGGGGTTTAACATATCTTCATGTAAAGATACATTAATCCTTACGTGCATACGTGAAAGAACACACACACATCTAAGAACACATTCGCTTATCTTCAAAGCAAGTTAGAATCGCTTTTCAAGTATTCTAAATAGTTCTTACCCAGAAAGAACTCATTTTCTTCTTAGTCTTAAACAACAAATCATTTCTCTTTGCAAAGAACATTTGTGTGTAACTTAGATTGTTTAGATAGGTTATCTTTACCTTATCTATTTCTGCAAACAATCTTGTAAAATCTGTATTGATCCTTATTTATTAATATATATTTTAAATTTGAAAAGTTTATTATGTTTTATTCATCCCCCCCCCCCTTCCACAAACTGTTTCTAAATATCTTGTAGACCCTAACGGGACCAATAGTTTCATGAACAGCCGGAGATATAGCATATGGAATGTAAGGTCCATTCTCTATATAGCGTATGGTGGGCACTAGAGTCGACTAGTCGGCTCCGTACAGTACTATACTCTTGAAAGGGTATGGGTTTGTCCTTTGTGTGCGGAAGGACAAGGAAAAAACAATCGTGCATGGCAAGCTTCATTTTGATCGTTGAATGCTGGAATAACGTTGGAGGTCTCTTCAGCATTTACTGAGTCTTGTGTAGTCTTCACACATATGTTGACCAGGTTGTAATCACTAAATACCGCTTCAGACCACGAACGCACCAGTCGCTAATCTTCAGTTTCGGTCTTTGACCTTCACTGAAGGTTCTTGGGTGTAAGTTTTGTCTTCTTGAAGTATCTTTGTCACTGTAGGATTACAATGCGTGTTTCAACGATCACTAAACAGACTCAGTAATGATCGCTACAACTAAAAAGACAGAAACATAATACTTCGAAAGGTAAAAGGGATTATCATCAAATCAATGAGAGAGAGGATTAATAGGAAGCATTTGACCACTTTGGTAATATGGCTTCCAAAGAGGCATTGGCTGGCAAGGCTTTAGCCCTGAGAGTTTGAGGGAGTTCCCATTCATCCAAGAAGCCATTACCAGGCTTGGATAGGAAATTTTATGTGTTGTTGCAACTGGATTCAACCTCTACCTTGTGAGGGAATTTATGTTGGGGTTGCAACATTCAAAATCCATACAGTAAGGGTCCAGGACACATATGTATGTTATGCCCCTGCCATCGTTGACAATCTATTTGGAATCATTCCACCAACCCCTTGTAAGTATATTCAATTGGTGACCAATGCCATTGAGAAGGATGCCAGGAAGGTGCTATTGACTCTTGCACAACCTGGAAAGACTTGGAAGAACAAGGTCTTTAGAACCTTATACAGTAGGGACCTTCTCCCTATTGTAAGTGTTTGGTTCTACTTCATTAGACATACCCTTTAACCAACAACCCATGACTCTAGCTTGACTTTTGAAAGAATGGTGCTCCTCTACTACATTGTGACTGGAAAGAGATTCAGTATGGGGGAAGTCATTTGCAAGAGCATAAAGTCCTATGTAGAAAAGATCAAAGGAAACCTTTGGCATCCATCACTGATCCATGCACTACTAACCAAAGCAAAGGTAAGATTTTTGCTTACTGATGAGTTCATGACATGCAAGGCTGTGATTGAAATTCAAACAATCAAGAGAGTAAAGAAGAATGCAGAGAAAGCAATAAAGAAGACTGCCATTGCTGCAGCACAGGTTATGGCTACTGAAACCACCAACCCTGCCCTTGTTTGCTAGTTCTTCAACCAAATCAAGAAGGATCCCAAGATCAGAGCTTGCACCTGAGCCTGCCCCTGCACCAACACCCATACCACAACCCAACCTTGTAACCAACTCGTTCTTGTATGTAGTGAAGGAGATGGAAAAGCATCATGAGGACCTGTTAAGGAATTTGGAAGAGAGCGAGAGAGAGATGCCATTTGGATGGCAAGAATGGAGAATAAAAAGAAGGAGCTTGAAGCAAAGGTAGAGAAAAGTGAGCAAAAATTGTTGGCCTATTTCAAAGAACAGGATAAGGCTATGCTGAACATCAGAAAGCTCACTGCTCTACACATAAATTACCAGATGACGAGGGATTGTTGGTCCTTTGAGGGTCTACAAGATAAGTAACACAGTTTGTAGAAGGGGGGCGGGATGAATACAAACACAATATTTTCAAATTTAAAATATATATTGATAAAGAAGATCAATACAAATTTTACAAGACTGTTTGCGGAAAGATAAAGTAAGAAAACCTATCTAAACAATCTTTAATTACACACAGATTCTTAACAAATAAGAAAAGAAATGTTGTAAGAGAAGTTCCTTTACTTAAGCTAGAAAATGCTCAAAGTAAGAATTAGGTTTAGAGAGTGAGTTGCGCGCACTCTACATGGAGAAGAAACACTTTTATTTATACCCAGTGCATTGAATGTTCATTTAATGCAAAATGGTAGGGTTAGAGTGCATGTCAAGCCTTAAGAGGAAGGTTTGTCCTTTGCTACAGTGAATAGTACAAAAAGTACTATTCATGAGCAGACATCCTTACCTAAAGTTGGTGGGCAATAGAGTCAACTAGTCGGCTCCGTACCGTACCAACATTTAGAAGGGTATGGGTTTGTCCTTTGTGTGTATAAGGACAAGACAACAACAATCGTGCTAAGCAAGCTTCCTTTGGTCGCTGAATGCTGGAATATCCTGGAGGTCTCTTCAGCATTCGTTGAGGCTTGAGCAGTCTTCACTCATATGTAGACAGGCTTGTAATCACTGAGTACCGCTTCAGATCATGTACTCGTTAGTCCCTAATATTTAGTTTCAGTCTTCGATATTAGCTGAAGGTTCTTTGGTGTGAGTGTTGTCTTCTTGAAGTATCGCTGTCTCTAATTGAATTACAATAAAAAAAATTCAGCGATCACTGAACAAGCTCAGTGATGATCGCTGGAACTGAAAAGAAAGAAACATAAATACAGCGTATAAGTGAAAAGGGATTATCATCAAATCACTGAGAGAGAGGATCAACAGGGATGGTGTGAGGGAATTTGATTGGGCCATGGATAACCCAACAGAGTATGCCAGTATTAGACCTTACCCACCAGAGCTTATCAAAGAAGCTGAGGAGTTCATTCCTCAAGAAGCAGCACCACCTACTCCTAATGTGTAGGGCATGTCCATTTCTTTCACCCTTAGTTCCATAGTCTTTGATTTTCTTATTTTTCAGTTTATATATATCGAGTCTGTGAATTTTGAATTTTGTTTTAGAAGTTTATGAGATTGTTTGACTGTTAACATAGCATATCCCAATTAATTTTGTTGTTAAGGGTGTCCAACATTTAAGACTAGAACCAAGCACACCCACATGGGAAGCGAACAGACATCCAAACTTGTTGTTTTTGGAATATGATTTAGGCCATTCTTTCCTACACACTAACCCCTACACTTTCATTTTGAACCCATGACCTTATCCTTAAAAGAAACCTCAATGAGGACATTGACCAATTCAAGTGTGGGGGGGAGGGAGTGTATGCACTATAGGTACTGGTATGCAACAGAAATCCAAAGGACAATAGCTAAAAGCTCAAAGCTCATTTTTTTTTTTTGCATAACGTAGAAAATTTTCAAGTTAAAGCAGAAAAGGTCAAATATGCTTAGGATATACATTGTTTGTGCATTACAGAAAAGCTTGAATAAGTTTGGAAATAAGTGGAATGATTGACACATACACAAAATTATGCATGGCTATGGTGTTGTTTTGCTTCAATCTCATTATGTGTTAAAATTTTCATTTTCACCCTTCAAATTTTCTTTCAAATTTCTAGTATTGAGTCATTTTAAGTTGTCATTTTAATTGCTTGGGGACAAGCAACAGTTTAAGTGTGGGGTGTGATAAGTTTGCAAAAGCATACACCTTAGCACCCAATTATGTGTTTATTTCACTTCATTTTACACCTTTCCCAATCCTATATTGAGTCTTTTGGTCTTATCTTATGGTTTTATATTTGGTGGAGCTAGGATGCAGGAATGGTAATGTCTTATATATTTGGTGAGTAAAATGTTAACATAAGCATTGCTGTAGAAGGTGTATAAGTTGCTGCAACACCGGACGCTGATATTGGCACTCCAAGGCTCAATCTCGTGAATAATGTGAAAAGTCAAGGTTTTGAAGAAGCATCTCCTAGTACTTCTGGATGCTGATTTAGATAGATGATGCCCCTGCAAGATGCCTTAAGCATCTTGTACTTAAGCATCTTTCTTTTGACCCTTGGTTATTAACCAATGGGTAATAGCATTTTTTGTACTTTTGATTCCCTGCCCTTAGTATAAGTAGTGAGGATAATCCTTTGAACAAATGTGTGGTTTTTGAATTTGTAACCATTGGGAACATTTGTCATCAGGAAAAGGTTAATCTAAGCTTTGGTTCCTTGTTACTTTTTAATTGACAAGTATTTTTTAGTGTTCTTTGTTACTTTCTGTTGCTACAACAACCTTTCCAACTTTCTTTACTTTTTGTACAAGATTTACTTTTACATCATTTACATTCAGTCATTTCCGTTTATTGGTCATTTACTTTTAAGCACTTACATTCAGTTATGCTAGGCTAAATACCTTAGTATGGGTGTAAGTGAAGGTTGTGAGATTATGCCAAGTGTTAGTTGATGTTTGCTTGTTAATAGCAAATTATTTCACTATTCACAAATGGTATCAATATTTCATCTAATAATCTTTGACAAATTGACACATGCTATTTGACTCAGATGAGTTGGACTTAAAATTAAGACAATGCAAGTATTTTTACTAGTTGTGTTATAAAGGCTATAAAGAGTCGTCGTAATCTTATATAGAGCATTATTCATTTCACTTCGTTGCTGAAATCCAACCTGATTTTGCATCCATACTATCTTTTAATTATTATTGCATTTTAATATTTGGTTACCAATTCTCGTGAAGATATTTTCTCTCTGAAGCTTTATTGCTTCCAAAAACCCTTTTTCTGAAATCTTAACTTAAAGTTGACTTTTGTGACTCTCTTTGCAATTTAAATCTCTGAGGAACAATATTTGGTATTACTTACCATTATTACTTGATTTGGATGATACGTGTAAGCCATGTATACTTGCTTGATTTACTTGTCATTATAACCTTTGAGGGTATAGACCATTCCACACCATGCTACTAATTGTAAGTCTCGTAAAAAGAATCTTTGTCAAGAATATGATGATCACAGAAAAATATTAACAAATGAAGTATTGGATCAAGGTAGTCAATCATGTGTACTGAATGTCAAAAAGTGTTTACAATTGAATCTAATGAATGATATCTATACAATTGTGTATCAAAAGTTACAAAACAAAGTCTAACTTACTTCTATTTATATTATAACAGAACTGCTAGGACTTTAAGATATTACAAGACAGCCTGCTATTACGAATAGGAGTGTAGATGATATGAGACAACTCACAAGCTACTCGAGATCTACTCGGTCAAAGCTCGTCAACACTCGACTTAAATAGGCTCGGCTTGAACTCGACCTCGACTCAACATATTAACGAGTCAAGTCAAGTTACCCAATACTTGACTCGAAAAGCTCGTAAGATACTCGATTGTTTTATATATAATTAGTTTTAAAATATAATCAGTTTTTATGATAAAATTTATAAAATATAAATAATAAAAATGTCTTATATTTATATATTAAAACAAAATTATGAATTTTTTAATTATAAAAATTAATCAATTATATTTTACTAAAACCACAGTTAAAAACGACAAAGAAAAACTATAAAAAAAGGTTAGTGAAATTGTCCCACATTGGAGGAGAGATAGTAAAAGAAGGGAGAAGAGATGTTATAAAAAGAGTGGGAGGTGAATGAAATTTATACTTTGTCTTTTTGATGATGAAGTTGAAGTTGATCCTTTTAATTTTATAAAAACTAAGAGAACACCTTTAAGTTTTAAAATTTGTAAGAGAAAGACCCTAACATTTCATAAATTTCAATGGGTGAGCTTGGTTCGAGCTTTGATTCGAGTTCGAGTTCAAGCTTGATTCGAGTTCGAGCTTAATTTGAGATCGAGTTTGAGCTTGGAAATTGAGTCTCGAGTTCGAGTCGAGTATAGTGATACTCGAGCTTGAATCGCATCATTTAAACCCCTAATTACAAATGTACACGTGTTCTAGCATCTTTATACATGAAGTCTTCAATCTTGAGAAACTATGTTTACAAAATATTCCAAGTGTCTAACTCTGGAGAGGGTATCCAGAGTTATCCTTAAATATTTTATCGCTTCATGTCGAACTCTGAAGATATCAACACTTGTACAATTTGGTAGCTGAACTCTGGAAAGCCTCTCCAGATTTATTCTTCAACTCTGTACATACTTCTCTATTTATTCTTCTAACTCTGAAAACAATACTTCAGACTTTTTTGTCGAACCTTGCATACACTTCAAAGCTAAACCTGGATGCCATACTTAAGATTTGTACTTGGGAATATTTACAAACAACATATGAACCAACACCTTGTATTTACGGTATCAACTACCGGGTCAGACGTCCTCCCAAGAGTATACGCAAACCGACGTGCTATCGATATGATATCATTTATGTTAAACGTCATGTATCCTAACATGACACAATGTTACCATCGTACACCGTAGGAGTATAGTACTTGTCAGGTACTATGACTATTTATAGTCATCTCCTATTATATCAGGTTTTCTTATTTATCTTACTCTAAAAGTTAATGCATTTTCATACATAAAATTAGTTGTCAGTTAATGATATGTAATCTTTAATGAAACAATAATCACCTGAAATAAATAGTTAGACAAAATGCTATAAGACACCTCTCTACTTTCACATCGACTTCAGTCTTGATTTTCCCTTACACCCAAGCTAAGACTTTTAGCCCATCATCGCTTAGTTTCTTCTTACGAATGATGTAAAAACTAAAAAGTAAATAATAGATGTGGAAAACATAAAATGCATAAATGTAAAGACTATAAATTAAAAGGCAAGAAATTAAATGACTAAAAAATAAATTACTGAAAAGTAAAGTGCAAGTAAGTAAATTGCAGGAAAATAAATACTGAAAATTAAACAAGAGGAAATTAAAATACTATAAAGTAATGACATAAAGTAAAAAGAGGAAAGTACTTACAAGAAATAAAGTAAAGAGAGTGGAAACTTGCAGTGAAGTCCAGAAATCATGCAAACATGATATGATCTTCAAGAATCAAGATGAACATAAAAGTAGAGAGAATATTATCAAAGACTGATTTTAATTAAGAGAGAGAAATTTACAGCTCTAATCTTGATTACAAATCTGCTAATGACTTCGTAATGACAATTACAAAGGAAAATACTATTTATACTACGAAATAGTAAAACTACACTATTACAAAATAAAGTTATTCTAAAGAGAAACTTGAATACAACTTTAACGCTCTAACTTGAACCCAACATTCTCCCCCTTTGGATTCAAGTTTGGACTCTTGTGAATTTCGTCTTGCGCAGTTCAAGAATTTTCTCCAGCCTTCTTAGAGCATTCCTATATTGGATCTTTTCCTCGAGCAAGTTTATTACGTTGACAAGCAAGTATCTTTCCTTGGAACTCATCCGTTCAGATTCAGCAGCTTTATCGTTCATCACCCTCTTTAAGTCAAGTGCCCTTCTCACTAATTTGATTGTGCCATCAGAATATTTATTCAGCTCGCTAAACCTCATCAACTTCTTTACTTGAAGTTGAGCAAAATAGACGACCCTGAACTCTGGGCTTTCAAGAACCATATACACTGGATAGCCTTCAATGTCTTCTAGGTCTTGATTTGGTCTCTTAAGATTAATGATTCGCTGATTGTCTTCAAGGCCCATCTGTACATCAATGACCATTCCCAGTTTTACATGACAGCGTATAAATCTCTTGATTGCTTCAAGAGCAACCAATTCTCCTTCCTTTCTGATAGTCATGTTTTTGAGTTCAAAATACATATATTCAAGGTCATCCAAGTATAAGTTCGAGAGGTCTGCTTCGCTGAATCTCCAAATCTGACCATCCTGTCTTGTTACTGTGAAAACAGGATACCAGATTCTTAGCAACTTCTGAGCATCAATTTGTTTAATCGTCACGATCCGATGCTTTGTACGCACTTCGCTAATCGGTAGGCACTTGGATTTCAGAAGATGTCGGTATTCAGTATGATATTCTTTTGTCTGCTTATGAATACCCAGAACTTTGTCGCCACTTAGCACTTTTCTATGTCGGAYGAAGATTCCAAAGTAGATATCTTCTAGATATGGCTCTCGGATCCTTGCTCGATCATATCCAGGAAAATTTGCTCTAATATGGAATGGCACATAGTCTCTAGTGAAAATTTCAGTTGGATCAACATGTTCTCTTTGAGCTGGAATGTCTGGCACATCAGATAAAACTACAGTGGAAGATTATGGAGCAGACTGACGTTCTTCTTGAATAGGAAAGACTGGATCTTCATCATCTATATCGGCTTCAAAGTCAAAATAGATCCCAGTCGATGTTGTCAATGTCTTCTCCAAAGTCTTGCTCTCCACCCAGAGTTTTAGAGAACACTTCGTTGAATCCAACGTTGGCAGACAAGTCCAATAGCATCCTTGTTCCTACAGTGGAGTCCGCCGGCTTTTCAACCATTGGCTCGATCATAGGACTTGTCTCCAAACCTTCATCTACAACTTCAATAACCTTAATTGTTCTTTCCCGAACTGATTTCAGGTTAGAAGCTCCAACAGTAACGTCTTGAGTTGATGGCTCCTCACCAACCCTTGCACCTTGTTCAGAAGTCTCGGCTAATCTCTGTCTCTTTCTCTCCCCCTCATGACTATCTGGATCGTCCTGATCGTCATGCCTTCTTTTGAGAGATATGGCCTGAGACCTGCARGTTTCTTCTAAGGTAGACACCCGTTCAGCTAGGGCATCTATTGAACTTTTAAGATCTTAGGTGTTAGATGTGATCAACTTGCTAACTTTGGAAAAGCTAGAAGTAACCACATCTTGAAAAACCAAAAACTCTGAGGCTCTAACAAAGGGGTTCACGTCTAATTGTTGACGTAAGAGACCGACCAAATCTGCGTCCTCAGCATCTGGATTCTGAGATGCCATTAATTTGGCATACAGCAACGATTTCAGCTCATCCACCGATTGATTAGGTATAGACGGTTCAGGAACACGCGGTGGTGATGGCACAGATGGTGGCTCTTCTTCTACAACCTCCTTCCCCTTCAAAATTCTTTTGAGACTGGCCATTTGAGCATCCATATTGTCTTGAATAGCCTTTAGGGCGCCGTCCAGGTATTCCCTTGACACGAAGTCGGGTAAAGTAACTTCTGGTTCACTTAGAATACCAGTTGTAACAACAGTTGAATAAACTGTTGTGCCTATGTTCAATGTTGGCATAATATTAGTATTGGTAGGACTTTCGACCTGTCCTTGTGAAATGTCAAAAGACACCACTCTGGTTGTTCCAGCAAGTTCACTAAGAACTGCACTTGGAGCAACAGATGCTCCTGACTCATGTGTACCTATGTGTATCGGCTCTAGACTCGAGGTGCACAGAATCAAAGTCGTAGGCTGGGGCAGCGGCCTACTTGTTTCAATAACTACATTCTCCAATTGAGAAGTAGTTAGCATATGAGCTATATCCCCATGTGAAATTAAAACAATCGGTTGTTGAGAACCAATTGAGTGGATAGGAGGGGTGTGCAAATGCATAGCTGGGCTAGCTATGTCTTGTTCAATACTAACATTCAACGGATGAATGTCAGTAGCAGATGTGGTTGCCCGGCTAAGTGTATCAGTTTGGATAGGAGCTTGATCTTCTTTTTCTGCTCCACTCTCACCCTCTCCATGTTCTTTTCCTTCCCTTTCTCTCATCTTCTCTTCATTTTCAACATTAACTCCCTCATCTCCTCCATCAACCGGTATGTCTTGAAGTATGTGATCGTAATCATCACATTCCTTAACGTTGAAAGACAAAGGCTGCAAGCTTGGACAAGGTTGTTGAGCAGAATACTCAAGAAAAATATCGTCAATGTCATCAACAATGGTGCCAACTGCAATATTTTGAGCTGGAATGGATCGATCACGATCTTCAGCTTCATCATTATCATCATCCTGATCATCATCTTGACCATTACCAGAATCTGCCCCATAATCAGATTCAGTAGCTTTCGAACTTGAAGTTGAGGAAGTACTGACAGTTGGAGTGCTTTGCTGATCAGACGCTCCCCCCGCCTATTCACCCCTCTCAGATTCTTTTTCTCTCAGCTCAGTAACCTGTTCAGGTAACCCCTGTTCCTGAATACTCTCTTCTAATACTAACCGCTCTCTCACAGCTGAGGCATGGGGTGATCCATGGGCAAGTTCAACCGGTTCTGGTTGAACTATTGGATCTATCACTCTYCTATAGTCTATTACGCACTGAGCAGTCTGATCAGCTAGGGCAATCAGTTCTTGTGGTACTGGCATTATTGAATCCAGATCTTCAACTTCARTATGYTGCCTTATTCTGGTCATGACAAATGTAGGCCCTTTTTCAGCGTTTGGCCTGGCTGGAATATCTTCATTTGCATTCATCATGGCCCTAATGAACAATTGTAGAAATCTCTTAAACGGCACAAATTTCCGAGCTTTTGACGGGAATCTCTTCGCATTGACTAGCTCTACCAACTCATTCCATATGACTAAGGCGTAGTCATAGTTTCTTGAAAAGACGACACCATGAAAAAATTTAAGGAATGAGCTACTGCATGTATCTATGCCCGCTGTCTTTGACGTTAGGTATCTATTCAAAATAGAGAACAGTAAGTGCCATATTGAAGGCAGGAATCGTCTTTTGAATTGAGTTGGGTTGTTCAGAACTGCTGAAGATCCTAGACGCTTGATATCCAGACACAGTTGTTCGTCTGAGATAAAATCTTCAAAACCAGTAGAGCCTAGTCCTGGTAGAAGAAGAATTCTTCTAAGACGCTTCAATGTCAGACGACTTACAAATTCGTCAACTTCGCCTTGAAAGTAAATAGCGTCCCCGTCTTTTTCTAAAGTCAATGTGCTCCAAAATTGTTGTAAATACACCATCGGAACTGGTGTATTTGCAGATAGAGAATATGAAATAGGATGGCCTTTCAGGATTTCTATAATGATCGGGTATTCAGCTGGTATAGCAAAGGAGAAGACATGGTTATTTGGTTTTATATCAAGGTATTTTATTTGTGGGAAAATGGTTTCTGATGGAATAGGCTGGTTGGGCGGGTGAACAGGAATGTTATCTGATCTGATGGAAGGAACATGAGATTCCTCGTCAGATTGATGTCGTTGATCCGCCATTAACCTGTAAAAATTCTAAAAACATTAGAAACCATTTATTCAATCAAAATATAACTTACACAACAACAAAAAATTAAACTCTAAAAAAATAAAACAATTAAAAAATTTGGACAAGAAAGAAAAGAAGAAAAAAATCAATCTAAAAAACCCAACACTTAGAAAAAAAATAGAAAACAAGTTGACTGGATTAGAAGTCCGGACAACATACAAATATTCTAACACTTAAAAGAAAACATAGTTGTGACCGGATAAGAAGTCCGGACAACATAGTATTCACACACACAAAATTACTAAGTCTAGAAATGAAAAAGACTTAAATCGGACAAWCATCAACCAGATTAAGGTTGATCGGATTGAACTCCGATCACCTTGTCCGGTGAAATATCCGTTCAACACACAAAATTCACACACAGTAAAAAAAATTCAAAAATACACACTAAAACAAAATTCAAAATCCACACAAAACAATAAAAAAATACACTCAAAATACTTAAAAACGATCAAAAATACACACAAAATACACAATCGAACAAAGATAAAACCGTTTTTTATTTGAGTTTATTCTCTTATTATTCAATTTCAAATTCGATTATGAAGTTAAAGAGAATATTAAGTCCAACAGTCCATAAGTTCAATGTTAATCCAATACAATCAAGGTATATGAATAAGGAATCAAATGATATAAACCTTGATTTAAGAAAGATGGAACTGTAGAAGAGATTGACAGGGTAGAATCTTGAATGAAGAACTAGAGTTGAGCGGAGACGATGATGAATAGTTAAATGGGATAAAAAGTAAAAAGTAAAAATGAGTCGACTACTTATAGTCAAAGTCAAAAACCGTCCAGATTCTAAATCGCTCAAGGCTTATCCGGATTAGAATAAATCGGTCAAGAGGTGTCCGATTTATGAGATGAAAAATATCTAAGTGTTAATCCAGACAATAAATCGCTCAAGGCATGTACGATTTAGAAGAATACCGGTCAAGACTTGTCCGGTTTAAGAATAAATCGCTCAAAGACGAAATAAATCGCTCAAGATAGAAATTAAACCGCTCAACGATTGAACAATTTAAAGACTTAGAAAAACAAAGCAACAAGCGATTTAATGAATACGGAGACAAGAACTCATCGGTTTAGTTATCCACTTAATCCCTTGCAAAGTATATCTAATCTTATCCGGATAAGAGTTTCTCATATAGCCTTTTGTCCGGATATCTAAATCAGACAATAAATCGGTCAAGTGTTGTCCGGATTATCAATAAATCGAACAAGCATTGTCCGGACTAGACTTAAATCGGCCAAACACTTATATTTCAAAACTCAATTATCTTTCAAAAATTAGATAATACTTAAAGTACCTGTAAGAAAAATATAAATTGTTAGTTCAAAACAGATAAAATTCACTCCCCCTCAAAATAAGATCAGATAAAAGAAAAGCATACTCCCCCTCAAATATAGATTCCCACAATCAATAAATTTAAAATCAGATACAAAAAAAAATGAAATACTGACTTGTATTTAAAAAAATACAGATATTTGACTAAATGAATTTGAATTAAACCCAATTCAATAAAAAAGGATAAGTTGCCTTGGAATCGATAAAGTTACATGGAGTTCATAATAGAATAAAAGGAGTCAAAGTAAAGTAGTGGCTGCGGCGCGTTGAGGCACTTCTTTTGATAAAATTGCTATGCTAAAAAGACCCTTGTCTATACATGTAAGCTTATTGAACTGTTTTTAATAAAAATTCAAATTTTCAAATTTAACATACCTAACTTAGATACAAGAAAGCTAAAGCGTTTTTCATCTAGAGCTTTCGT
>NW_020201405.1:38340-42748 GCF_001531365.2 Cynara cardunculus var. scolymus
CCCAGCCCTTCCCGAGGGTTAAAATATCTTGTTTTAGATGGTTTGTTTAAAAAGATGGTTTGATCAGTTTGTCCTCGTTTATATAAAATTTCTTCTTTAACCTTCAGAGTTTTATTTAACTGAATTATTTGTAAATCAAGCTTACTTATTTTGACAACTTGTTCTTCATTAACTAATGTTAATGATTTATATTTTTCCTTTAATTCAGATAATTCGGCTTTTAAGCATTGGATGATTCATCAATTATTTTGGACTCAGATTGCAAAGACTTAGCCCAATTCAAGTTTCCAGCATTTTCAATATATAATTTGGTATATCTTTTTTTTTGCGTTTTTATTTGATCTTCAAAATTATTTGAACGCAATTTTTCTGATTTTAATTCTTGCTGGAAAGTTTGAATTTTAAGCATCATCTTTTTCATCTGTTTAATGCATGATTGATGTAATACCTCATCATTCATTTGTTCTTCTTCTTCACATGTCAAATCATTATCTGTTTTAGCTATCAAGCACACATGTGCAACAGCTTCAGTTTCTTCCTCTTCGTCAGTCAGATTCAACCAGTGTTTATCCTCAGCCATAAGTGCTTTGCCGGCATCTCTTTGTTTGGACAGAAGAAATTTATTCTTGTAATAGTCGGTATCGCGATTTACCAGCTTCCTACAATTTATAGCAAAGTGGCCTAGCTTACCACAGTTATAGCACTTTGTGTTCTCATCAGCTGCACCTTTGATAAAATTCTTCTTTTCTTCCGGCTTTTTCTCATATTTCTTCTCGAACCTCTTTTCTTCATATTTCTTCTTCTCGCCAAACTTGTCTTTGTATTCATATTTTGAGCCTGACGAGAATCTCTGGTTGTTCGAGTGTGGCCTTTTTGAGAACTTCTTCTGGAATGCTTTAGTTAGCATTACCATTGCCTGTTTGATCTCTGACATTTCAGAATCTGAATATGAGCTGTTACTGTCTTCTGTTTCAGACTCACTTGACTGACTAACTTCCTTCACTTGCTTTCCAGATCTGCTTTTAGATTTCTTTTCCTTTCTCTCAAATACAAGAGCCAAAGGATAAGCAACTTCTTTTTCTTTCTTCTTTGAATTTCGGATTTCCAAAACATCTTGCTCATTTTGTTTCAGAGTTTCATAGATTTCATGAAAATCAATATCAKATAAHTGYTTATTGAATCTGATATGAWTGRMAAATGGTTTCCACTCTGACTGGAGATTGTTAAGAAACTTAACATTAATCTCTATTGTAGTTTTAGAAATTCCATTCTTTGTCAGATCATTTAGCAGTCTGGCAAGCCTATGGTAAATATCATCAAGACTTTCACCTTCTTTAGCCTTGAATTCTTCATAGGCTGAAATACAGTTTGTGATTTTCAACTGAGTTCCCACTTTCGAACACATCATCATCTTTTCGATTTGAATCCACATGTTGTGACCTGATGATTTATGACTGTCAATACTGGTGTAAATATCATTAGTCAGTGCTTGCATCATATAAGATTTGCACAACACATCAGCATGAGCTCTCTCATTTTCTTCAGGTGAATATTGATGCTTCAGTTTAGGAACTCTCTGTGCAGGTATACCTGCTATTAAATCAGCTTCTACCTCTATGAAGAATTTAGCAGGACCTTCCATTAAAGATTTCATTATTAGATCTCCTTCTTTCATTCTCTCAATAAAATTCAGGAATCTGTCTCTCCACTGATTGTAATCACCACGAAATAGAACAGGTGGCTTGGTATCAGTACCAATAGCCATTGCTTCTCGTGAACTAATCGTATCAAATTGTATGAAATAGGATCAACTGCAGTTCAAAGTTTGAATTAAAGGATCAGCTTACAAAAATTTATCTGATAATATGTAAACAAAATTTTGCACACATTCAATACTTAGAACAAATTATGCACATACACTTATCCGGATTAGTAATGCGGTCAAGTTTATCCGGATTGAAAGTCCGGTCAAGAAGATAGAATTTTCAAGAAGTTATCCGGATTAGAAGTCCGGACAACAAGCAACCTTAAATCGCCCAAAAACACTTAACCAGATTTTTACCAACTATGCAAAATTCACACGGATTATGCAAAATGAAATACGGATAAAACACAAAATTCAATTTGATTTAAAAATCTCAAATCGGAGGTTTTCAACACTTAGTCAAAAATCCAACATGAAAATCGGACGTAAAAAGTCAACAAGTTAACAAGTCAATGGTCAACTAAGTCAACAAGTCAAAATACGTATAAGTCCTTTTTAAAACAAATCGATGAAAAGTCAAAGAAATAAATCATCAAAAAAGTCAATATCCGTTCAATCACCAAAGTATATACGATCACAAATATAAATCGCTCAAGTAGACAACTTGAAAGTCTTACCAAGCGGATTATGTAAATTGCACAAACCTTCAAAGACTTACCAGTCGGATTATGTAAATCGGTCACTAATCCGTTCAAGTTACTTAGACTTACCAGCCGGATTGTTTAAATCGCACACTTATCCGCACAAGTTATGAACGGTTTACCAGGCGGATTGTTAAATCGATCAAATATCCGCACAAATTTTGTCCGGATAACCTATATCAAACAACTAAAAATCACATGGATGTTAAATCGCACAAGAGTTAAGCGGATAACACCCTTAAATCGCACAAGCTTTAATCGGATTAATATTAAACCAAAAACACAAACTTTCACACTTTTTACCAAAATTTTGGATCAAAACATGAAAAATTATGAGTTTTGAAGAACATTTTCTAGAATACGAAAAATCAATTTTCGATCAAAACAGGTTTAAAACTTGTTTAAAATCAAAAATAGTGTGAATCAAAGTTGTTCGAAATGTAAAAACGAATCTAGCGATGTAAATCTTTACAAGTAACACTCAAAATTGACCGATTTAAGATCAAAAACCCAATCTGGATGAAGAACTCTCAAGAACAGTGATGAACATCATAACCCAGATGGATGAATCTTCAAAAGATCGTGAAAAATTGTGCAAAATCAGTTCAATCCTCTAAACAAACTGCTGCAGTCTGCTTTGATACCAATTGTAAAGTCCAGAAATCATACAAACATGATATGATCTTCAAGAATCAAGATGAACATAAAAGTAGAGAGAATATTATCAAAGATTGATTTTAATTGAGAGAGAGAAATTTACAGCTCTAATCTTGATTACAAATCTGCTAATGACTTCGTAATGACAATTACAAAGGAAAATACTATTTATACTAGACTACACTATTACAAAATAAAGCTATTCTAAGGAGAAACTTGAATACAACTTTAACGCTCTAACTTGAACCCAACACTTTCACTTCCAGTTACGAAACTTGTTTGCAAGTTTCGTCAGGAAAAAAGTGATAAATTACTAGTAAGTACTTGGAAAATGGATTTTCTTAACTATGAGAAATTAATCTCGAGCCACAAAAGATTATAAATCTTATGTATTGTAACAGGAATAGATTAGCTTCAAACGGTTATCAAAAATTAAATAAACTTGGAAAGAAATCGAGATGAAGTAGGAAACGATATTTCAAACAAACCAACTTCGATTAATACTTGTAAAATACCGAAAGTAGATCACAAAATACTTAGAAAATAAAATCGAGAGAGATTAGAGTGATAACCAAAAGGTTGGGTGTGTTTTTAGGCATAGAAAGCACACATATTTATACTAATAAATCATCATCGGCTCTAAGTAACAAAAGTACATAATGATATAAACCCTTAGTGTATTCTATAAGTTTTAGATAGGCCCAAAATAGTAAAACCCGGTTGCAACTGAAATTGGCCAAAATTCGGCCTAAAATATCTTCATAAGCTCACTGTTAAGTCTTATAGTACTGCTACAATTTTGAAATCAACAACCAATGATTCCTCCAGGAAGCAGTAGTATTATACAGATCTACAAAAGTTTAAATCCAAAGCACAATTTAGAACAAATTTATGTTATATTCCTAATACTTCATAAAACACTAAATACTATAAAACTAATATAAAAGAGACTCAAATGGACATGTTGGGCAAATAAAATAATATAAAAGAGTAAGAAAATAGATGTAACAGGGTTAATAAGTTAACACCTATCAATAGCCTTAGGAGCCGTGACGTGTTGCTAGACGCTTACCACCGTCTGTGTTACTGTCTACTTTGGATTAGTTGTTACTTGATCATTGTAAGATTATCAATTGGTATTAAAGCAAATTCAATTTAATTTGATGAAGATTTGAAGGAAATTCTTAGGACTGAGAATCAATGTAAAATTGTATTTGTTTTTGTTGGGTTCAAGTTAGTGCTTTAAAGTTGTATTCAAGTTTCTCCTTAGTGTAGTTTACTTGTAATAGCTTAGCCTTTACAATTTCCTAGTATAAATAGATTTTACCTTGTAATTGTAATTAAC
>NW_020201405.1:46118-48123 GCF_001531365.2 Cynara cardunculus var. scolymus
GTAAAATTTACAAAATCTTCTGACGAGGTTGAACTAAAAGAAGACCTCAATCGTCAAAGAAAGGACAAAATGCAAGTTCCATTTAATTATTCAAAATTAAATGAAAGTTACAAAAATCAAGACTCTGTAGTTTCAAAAGATTTTAATCAAAGCTATTCAAAAGCAGAGCTTGAAGCAAAACTAGTTGAGCCTAAACCTTATACTCCTACTCTTATTTTAGAACAACAAGTGGCTCAGCTGGAAAAGACTTTAAAAGAAGAAAGACTTTCATTTGATAATTAAAAACAAGAATTTTTAAATAAAATTGAATCTTTAGAAAATTCTATCAAGAAAACGGAACAAGCTGAGTCTGAGTATTTCTCGTGCGACAAATCTTTATGTGAAGCTAACGACTCAGAAGAAATAAATGCATTTAATGATGAGATTAATTTTTTAAATATCTTAAATTCAGATGTCTGTTTAGATGATGACGTTGATAAGTTTATTTTTACAAATGATTTACCCAGTCATGAAGAATTTATCGTTAAAACCAATATGACTGAGGATTCTGATTTCCCTTCAGACTTTTCAAACAATTTTAATGAAAAACCTGTTTCCGAGGATGTTTATTATAAAAAGATTAAAACCAAAAAGAATCCAAGGAAACAGAAGAAAAAACTTACAAAGAAAAACAAGGTTCGAAATTCAAGTAAATCTAATAATTTTTTTTTCTTTTTCAGATAATTCGATGAAGTTTAAACAGTATTGGAGAGTAAAAGAAGACGACAACTCATCCTCTCAACTGAAGAAAAATAATTTTACTAGATCTGTATTAAATGATTCAAAATTGAATAGTTCTGTAAAAAGATATTCAATTGATGAATTATTTGTTATTAGAAATAGTAAAAATAATTGTTCTCCAAGTAGAGTTAATGAATTTCTTCAATCTTTTACTTCTTCAAGACCTTACCAATTCATGCATTCTGTTGTTTCTTCTATTTCTAAAAATGTCATGATTAAGGAACGTTGGTTCGGTACATATAGCATACCGCCAACGAAATCTGAGCTCAAAGGTCCTAAACTAAAATGGGTACCAAAACCCAATTGATTCAATTTTGCAGGTTARCCGGCATGTGTGGTTCTTAGACTCYDGATGTTCTAAACAYATGACTGGTAGAAAAGATCTTCTATCTAACTTTGTTGAATCATTTGGTGGTACGATAAGATTCGGAAACAACCAATACACGCCTATCCTTGGATACGGTGACGTAATTTCTGGGAATTTAATTATAAAGAAAGTGTCGTTTGTCGAAGGACTTRGACATAATTTGTTCAGTATAGGTCAATTTTGTGATAAAAATCTAGAAGTCTGTTTTAAAGCTAACCAATGCAGCATTCGTACTTCTGATGGTAAGGAGCTATTAGCTGGTTTTAGACGATCAAATCTCTACACTATTGATCTATCAAATACACAAGTGGATACTGATGTCTGCTTAATCTCCAAGGTCTCTTTGAAAGAAAATCTATTATGGCATCGACGTCTTTCTCATCTGAACTTCAAGAATTTAAACAAGTTGGTTTATGACAACTTGGTCAAAGGWATCCCAGAACTGAAGTTTCAAAAAGATCATGTATGCGGTGCTTGTGAAATGAGCAAATTGAAGAAAGCTTCATAAGCTGAAGACAGAGTTCAATACTGAACGTCTTCTACATCTTCTTCATATGGATCTCTGTGGTCCTATGAGAATCCAAAGCATAAATGATAAAAAGTATGTACTGGTTATAGTTGATGACTATTTCAGATATACTTGGGTTCGTTTTATGAGGTCCAAAGATGAAGCAGCCGAGACTATAATTTCTTTCTTGAAGACAGTCCAAAATAATCTGCAACTTCAAGTTCAGAAAATCAGAACGGACAACGGAACTGAATTCAAGAACAAGACACTCGGTTCATATCTAGAACCGTTGGTATTTCTCACACTTTCTCGGCAGCCCGAACACCACAACAGAATGGTGTTGTTGAACG
>NW_020201405.1:48588-54656 GCF_001531365.2 Cynara cardunculus var. scolymus
ATTGATGATGATGCAACAAACGAGCAGAATATTCATATTGGAACATTTGTTGATGATCTTGCTACAATTTTCCCGGAATATGCAGCTCAACAACCTTGTCCAAGTCTAAGGTCTCTATTGTTTAATGTTGATGAATGTGATGATTATGATCGCATTCTTCAAGATATATCTAATGAAGGAGGAAACATATCCTGAATCTTTGTTATACACAAAGATTTGCGTTTTGATCTTTGTTTTCCATGATTTGGTGAATTTTGTGTTTTTAAAAAAAAATTGTGTTCTTCAAATTTTTTTTAAAACCTGAGTTTTGATCCATTTTTTTTTTTAACTTTTGTATTGTTTTTGTGTTTTTGCTTAGCCCAACCTGTTTTAGGCCCATTTCAGCCCAGCAATCTAACAGCCTCTTCTTCTACATCGTTCACTTTGCCGGATTCAATTTTTTTTAATCGCTCAAATCATCGGGCATAACAAAGATAGTGACCGGAGAGTGGTAAATCGGACAGCAACTTCAATCGGATTTCACAGAGTAGCTTGAGCGGATTCCATTAAATCGATCAAGGTGTAGACGATTTAGCTGGCAAATCGCACGAGTAGTGATCGGAGTCTGGTAAATCGCTCACGCTAAATCGCTGGTTTATTACTTGACCGGATTAGCTTCCTAAATCGCTCATAGGCTTGTCCTGATTCCGTGTAAATCGTACAAATCCCATCTGATTTAATACTTGCTTTCTTCATCGTTCAAGAAATCGTGACCGGAGTTGTAATCAGTTTTGATTTCACTGGTTCTTTTTGTGCGAGTTCATCTTAATCGCTCACCAACATCCGATTTACATCTTCATCGTTCCTGAATCGGACAGCATTTCATTCTAGTTGGTTCAAGGACTGTCATCTTCATCGATCCCAAATCTTAATCAACACCTCGACTGCTTCTCAGCTGGATTTGGTTTTGGGTAACTGACCTGTTTAATTTCATTACACACACAGCAGATTTAGAATTTCATCAGAGTCGGTTTAGCTTTTTCATCTTCAAGTTCATAGATCATCTCCTTCATTCAAATTCAAGGAACATCTTCGCAAAAAGACACAGGCTGGTTAAGAGCTACAAACGAATCAGATTGGCATCTAAGAAGAACCCTTGAGATTTCTTGACCTCCGTGTACTGGTTTCACAGGGGATGACGGTGAGGCATCCTTAGCAGTTGACAACTTTCCCGGTATCGTGAGTGTGGATTTTGCAGGTTATCGCTGCCTATTTCATCCTGATTTGAAGTTTATCGTGCATCAGATTGAGGTCTCGTCTGATTTTGGTTGATTTGATGTTGAATCGTGCAAGTAAAATCAGTCAGTGTATTGTAAATTTTTGATTGATTACACAGTGTTTGAAGTTCAATTTTGATGTGTGTTTGAAGCTTGATTTGTATTTGGCTTCATCAATTGTTGAGAAAGTTGCTACACAGGTTGAAGATTTTTTTTTTAAGACCGAGTGTGTTGGAGATTGCAGGAGGATCTGAAAATGTTTTAAACTAATTTTTACATATCATGGAAACTCTTATCAAATGCATGATGACGGTGAATGTCATCATCACTTATGTGAGGTGTGCTTGAATGAGAGCATGAGTTGGAACCTGTAGAATGCAGAATACCAGAAATTAGAGAATGGATGATTACAGACAGCGTGTTGCTGGATTTATATCAGCAATGTTTGTGGCATCGAATCTATGATCTCATACAGTGTCCGTAGGTGAAAAGTGGTTCTGGATTGTTGCTGGAATTTTCTTGCTGTAGCTGGGTCGGTTAGACAAATTGAGACCACAAAGGAACATGTTTCATTTTGACAATAGTTACAGGTCTTGCACACTTGCTCATCAGTATATTGGAATTACAGTAAAGAAGCCACTACAGAGAGTATATTTGAGCATTCAAGGAAAGAAACAACAAAGACAGCCCGTGCAATTATGGAATAACAATTGGTGTTTTCATTTTGAACAAAGGTGTACATGGAAATCAGGTTTCCATTTTGATCCTCTGAGAGTGCAGACCATGCTTGCTTGATTGTGTTTCATTTTGTCATAGGTTTAGAATTGGATTGGGCCTGATTAATTTCTCATGTTTTTTTGTTTTGAGCCTGATTTAATTTTTATTTTTTTGGGTTATTTTTAACTTGGGCTGAATTTTCTATCATTTTTTTGGATCAAATTTTATTTGAATTTCTCATTTTATATGTTTTGTATTTTTTTAACTGTTTGAGAATCTTTAGACTATTTTACGTCGCATAAACTGTTTCTTATCAGTTTTAACAGTTTTTGACTGTTTTTAACAGTTTTTAACTGTTTTTAGCAGTTTTGACTGATTTTATTGATTTTAGACAGTTTTTCGTCGTTTGTCTAATTTTTCATCAGTTTTTTATTTTTTTTATTTTTTTGTGTTATTGAGCTTAATTGTTTTTTATTTTATTTTTTACTGATTTCATAGCATTTGATCCGTTAATCAATCTTAATTTTTCTTAATGACAGATACTCTAGAGAAGGAGAATAAAGAGATAAGAGTTCAGATTGCTGAATTGGAGAAGAGCATTATGGACTATAAAGATAAATACATAAACATTTTTTGTGAGAACCATTCAAATGTAGAATTTATTGCAAATTTACAAAAAGATCATAAAAGAGCTTTGGAAAGAATTGAGAATGATTCCGAGTATCAAATTACTAAACTTGAAAATTCTTTGGATATTGTTAGAAAAGATTTTGATAATGAATTGAAAATATGGAGTAATGCAAATAAAGATTTTTTTCAACAAACTCTAAGAAGTTCAGAATGAATTAAGAACTGAAAGAGATTCTTCAGGTAGAAAGCATAATGAAACTGATGACTTAACTGATAAATCTCATAAGTCTGAAAGTGACCTGATTGAGCTAAAAAAGCTTCTGAATTTAGAGAAAGAAACGGTTTTAGAAGTGGAAAAGAATTTGAATGTTGAAAGGAAAATTTTGGAGAAAGAGAAGAATAAGATAATAGAAGTTGAAAGAAGATTTGGAGCTGAACGCATATCTTATGAGAATAAGATAAACTCTCTAGAGCTAAATGAAAAAATGTTGTTAAAGCAAATATCTGATTTTGAACAGCTAATCATCTTGGAACGGGCTAAGAATGATAAAGAAAAGAAAGACATCTTAGAAGACTGTCAGAGCCAAATACATAAATTATCTGAAAGCATTGCTCTAAAGCAGAAAGCTTTAGATGAAGAAAAGAAGCAATTTGCTCTTGAGAAGAGAAATACTTCAAAGAAGTATACAACAATTGCTAAAGAGCTTGCTAATAAGAAAAAGCGGCTTGACATCGCTTCGGAGAATGATAAGAGCAGCTCAGATGAAGAAAAAAGAGAGTTAATAAATCAGAAGAGAAAGTTTGAAATGCTTCAGAAGAAGTTAGAATGTAAACTCCTGGATACTACAAGCAAATTGTCTGATATGAAGACAGACTTTGAGACTGAGCTGAAGATGAGAACTGAACTTAAAATTAAGTTTGATTTAGTTACTGCTGAAAGAAACCAACTTTTACAGAAAGTCAAAGACTTTTCTTGTGCACAAAGCTCAATTGGTTCTCCATCACAGTGTAAAACTAGCTTTTATGACTGTTCCAAATCGAACAGTTATTCAAGCAACCCTAAATCTACTGTTTCTAAGAACTACTCTCGTACTTCTAATCAGTATTATCAAGGGTATGTTATCAGATCACCGAATAAATTTTCTAAGACTAAAAGCATTTGGATTAATAAAGCTGATTCTGTTTCATCTCATACACCTGTTGTTACTAACTTTGTTCTTCCTTGTATTGTGAGATCCACTAATGATCTGATCAATCTTAGCAAGAGAAGAATTATGTGCTCAACATGCAGAACCAATGATTTTTTCAATAAGAAAAGGTTCAACAAGTGGCATGGAGATAACAACTATCAGAACAGTTGGAAAGGTAAGAACATGTATGATCATAATAACTGGTATGGATCATATTCTATTTCTGATCATCCTGTTCAAAGTGCTAAAAAGAATATATCTAATAGGAATAACTGGTTTGGAAGTTTCAACATACCCCAACCCGATACTAACAAAATAGGACCTAAATTCATTTGGGTACCAAAATCTATTTAATCTAGTTTTGCAGGTGTGTCAATTTTGAGTTGATCATAATATCATATCAGTGATATACCAATGCAGGGGGAGTTGTAATCTGTTCCACAAAGGCTTCTGAATACATCAGTTCAGAACCCGTGCTTAAACATTGTGGTTTCTAAACACACAGTTTAGAACCCGTGCTTAAAATGTTTCCTTTATTCATTTTTTTTAATTTTTGAGCTTAATTGAAAAATTACTATAATATACTTTCTAGGGGGAGTCTTTAGAAAGTTCAATAAAAGTTTTTGATAAATGAGTTATTTTTGGGAAACGAGTACTTTTTCTGAACAGGTATATCATGAGATTTTACTTGTGTAATTTATCATCGTGCATAACTCCAATGTCTGTTTCAGCTATTCTTCAAACCGTTATTATCACGTCTCTTATATATAAATCATTTTCGGTGATAATACACTCGTTTGTATTCAAATGTTGATTTTTCTATTTTTTTTCTTGATTGATATAAAAAAAATTAATCAAAATCTGTAAGCTCGTACTTACAGATTTTCATTCATTTTTCTCGCATATCGAATAATCTAATCTTTGTCACATCATTCTTTCGTTAATTGTGTTTAAAGCCAAATATTTTGATCAAGTTTTATCTGATTATTGTGCTTTATCTGAAATATTATTTTTGATCGATTGTTTGGGATCAATTGAGCATAATGCTAAATTTTAGGAGGGACTGAGTGCTTATCAAAAATACCTCAATGGAATGTCAGAACCGACAGACCTACCCAAGAGGACAACCATATCTGAATGAACTTTATATACAAAAGGGTTTGTGTGCTGAGACTAAAATGAAAATGAGAGGGATAGCTGTTGTGATCCAAAAGAATTAATGAGAATTGTGTCAGGATTAAAAGAATACGAAAATCCCGTTCCAAACTTCTAAAATCCGGGCATACCACACAATCTATTAGTTCTTAATTCTTTCGAGACTAATATTGAAAAAGGCAAAGCCCAGACCAATTTTTGTCACAACCCCACCAACTACTCATTTATCTCTCAACAGATAAGTGTTTCAATAACACTTGAGGCACACAGCTCATCATCTATCAATTTCTCATTCGGAGAAAATTGATATTGAATCAGAAGGATATATGTCCCCCCTTCAAGTCTTTTTGATCACATATTAAGTCTGATAAATTTGTGTAGTCCACACGGTTTATCTTTTTGAGCCTAAACAGAAGCATACGTTGCTTTATCCTTCTACACTACTCAGATTTTGCATTTTATATATTATTTTGCCAAAACATTCATAGATATGCTATTATTAAGCTATCGATGATTGAATGGAAGATCTGGTTAGATGAGCAACAAAAAGTCTCATATATACAGTACATCCGTTGCTGTTCTTCACAGTAGGGCTGATGATGCTCAGGCGATTGCTGATCAGCAACTTGGATTTCTTCAGCAAATCCTGGATGTTGTCCGTCAACCAGCTCCAGTGAGTGCACCCTTCTTCTCTGCTGATGATCGTGCTCAGCTCCATGAGACGCGTGAGGCAACGACAACTCTACCAATGCTTTGCAAAGGCTGAAGGATTCCATGGTTCTCCAGCGTCAGCGCTTGGACGAACTCTCTGGCCAAATTTCTCAAGTTTTAGCCAGAGAGGGGGAGATGAGGTCCAAAGCTGGTGGATCATCCGATGCTGCTCCTACGACTTCTCAGGCCGTTGGTCCAGTATCAGCTTCAGTTGCAGTTGAAGCCGAGGCTCTCGAAGCTGAAGCAGTTGCTGCTCCTGTAATCACGTCCACCGAAGCTGCTCTAGCTGAGGTTGATGAAGCCATCCCTAGGGATGATGTCCATACCATCACTGCTGCTGGTGATGATGATGATGTTGATGATGATGAAGATGATGATGAAGACGATGATGAACCTGTCATTCCAGACA
>NW_020201405.1:56366-63056 GCF_001531365.2 Cynara cardunculus var. scolymus
TTTGTTAATTCATCAGAGACAGCAATACTTCAAGAAGACAACACTCACACCAAAGAACCTTCAGCGAACGTCGAAGACTGAAACTGAAGATTAGAGACTGGCGAGTACGTGATCTGAAGCGGTATTCAGTGATTACAAACTTGTCTACATATGTGTGAAGACTGCTCTAGCTTCAACAAATGATGATGAGACCTCCAGGTCATTCCAGCATTCAGCGATCAAAGGAAGCTTTCTTAGCACGATTGTTGTTGTCTTGTCCTCATGCACACAAAGGACAAACCCATACCCGTGGAAAAGTTAGTACAGTACGGAGCCGATTAGTCGACTCTTTGTCCACCAACTTTAAGCAAGGATGTCTGCTAAAAATAGTGCTTTTGTACTATTCACTGTAGCAAAGGACAAGCCTTCCTCTTAAGGCTTGACACGCACTCTAAACCCTGACAGAGTCGAGAGTGTTTTCTAACTTTTCAATCTTGTATATGAAATCGTTTTCAATATGTTCACATTGTTCTTTATGCTCCTTTTTCAAATCTTTAATGAACTCCACATTCGCATGATTTTCATAAAACATATTATGATATTTCTCCTTATAACTCTGTAAGTTTTTTTCCACCTCTGTTATTTTCTCTTTCAAAACTTTATTCTCTCTCTCCCATGAAACTGCCATTTTAAAAAAAAATGATCAAATATAGGATCTAATGCAATGAAATCAGTAAAAAAAATCAAGAACAGTTAAGCTCAAAAAGAGAAATAGAAAAAACACTAAAAAATGATGAGAACTTAGAAAAACGACGAAAAACTGTCAAAAATCAGTAAAAACAGTCAAAACTGTTAAAAATAGTTAAAGACAGTTAAAACTGATGAAAAACAGTTTATGCGACGGAAAATAGTTCAACGATTCTCAACCAGTTAAAACAAAGACAAAAACAGATAAACTATGATCCAAAATTTAAAATCTACACAAAAAATAAAAAATACAAACAATAATAAACCTAAAAATAAAACTGTCCAAGTCCAAAACAACAGAAAGTTTTACAATAACAGCACAAGTCTAAATATAATCACAATGTAGCTTCACTGATATGAACTCTCTTCACAATATGCTTAGACTTTGTCAAAATTTGCTGGCACAAAGAACTTCTCTCGGCTCTTCGATACTCTGCTGTGAGTATATCAAGGATCTTGAAACGTTCAAGTTTGCAATGTGCAGATCGCAGAAATGTTTATATCTTGTAGAGACAGCAACGTCTTGCCACAACCTCAAAAGCAAGTTCAAACAGCAGACAAAGATTAAATCTGGACGCAGTGCTTCACAAATCACCTCTGGCTAAATGATAGTCTAAGGCACCAGTCAATGCAGAATCAGCACCTTAATCACTGTTTCATTCAATTACTGTTTCCCCCATTCCAGAATTGCCAAAATCAAGTCTGATACTAAACCAAATTAGAAAAGCTTTCTTCAACTCCAGTACTTCACTTGAACCTGTTTCAATCAAAGTCAGCTATTTAGATGAAATCAAACATGTCAAACAGGTACCTGCACAGTGAATGTCCAATGTAGATCACAACAGTCCCCTTTTTGATTGATTGCTACAAATAAAATTAAACAGTTAAAAGCTTGCGAGATGAAGGCTTAAATCGAGTAGGCTAAGCTATATAATTGTCAGCCAATTAAGCTCAAACTCAATTGAAACAACAAGTGATTTACAATCCCTTGGAAGATGAAACTCAAAACAGGCAACTGTTTCTTCAATTGTTGTTTTTTTTACAATCCTTATAAATCCAATCGCTGCTGCTTATTTGGAAGCATTAACTATGCATGAGCACAAGATTTGAGAGGATGATGAAGACGGAAGTGCAGACTCAAAGAACACTCATTAACAGTGAAATCCTCTCTATCAAGCCAACCAATTTGTAAAACCTTGAATCCAAGCAATTTACAAAAGATTGAACAAAAAAAGGGCGATTAAGATATCCGACTGTTTGTGAGCAGTAGCTGAAATTCCAATCAGACTTGCTCAATCTTTTTAATCTGTTCGTTCAAGTTTGTGTGAAGACAACAGAAATCAAAAACCCATTACCTTGAAGCCTGGTGAAAAATGGAAAGTAAGACAAAAATATTTCAGGCTGTGATCTGGGCATTTTAGTGCAATGACAGCAAACAAACCTGACCGACCATTCCCTCCTGCTGCAAAGACTTTCCATACATGACAATCTGCAAAAGAAAAACTTTCAGCAGCAACCCATTGTAATAGCTAACACAGTGATATCAAAACTCAACCACCACAAAAATTTCACACTTAAACCATTCACACAGACAACAAATCAGATAAAATATCCTTCGATTTAAACAAAACCAATCACCGAATCAAACAATTTCACTCAAAACAGATCCTGAATCTGGTCAATGAAGTTATCTAATCTGCTTGCTCACAGTCCGCTCACTATTAGATCACACAAAAATAATCTAAACATCTTACTACATGAAGTCTGGACTCACTCTTAAATCGCTCACCATGCTAGTTAAACCGCTCACAGTCAATAGCTCAAACAGATGAACTTAAATCTCTCAGCACAAACAAGTAAAACAATTAAATTGCTTACCTCAGGCTCTCTAACCTAGTCCTAGAAATCTATTCAAGACAGCCAATTTAATGAAATCGAATGAAATTGAATAAGGACACATTTACAATCCGAAACATCAAAGACTATTAGATTTACACAGATACAAAAAAAATCTTGCCAATATGCGAGGAAGATGAAGTCTAGACAGCAGCCTGCGATTTAGAGAAATCGAACAAGGAACACAGACAAACGAGTGCCTGTTGAGCGATTTAGAAGATTACCTGAGCGATTTAAACTGCTGTCCGATTTAGAGAACTTTGATCAAAGTTCGGTCAAGAGTTGTACGAATCCGGTCACTAGTCCACTCAAGGGTTGATCGAATTCGGACAAATCCACAAGTCTTGGACAAACAGTGTAATCCGATCATAATATAAACCAGCGATTTATACCCTTATCCACTCAAGATGTATCTAATTTAAACCCTAGTCCGCTCAAGTTGTTTGCGATTTACTTGTTAATCCGTTCAAGCTTTCTACGATTTACCTGTTAATCCTTTCAAGCTTTCTGCGATTTACCTCCTTATCTGTTCAAGCTTTATGCGGAGAACTCCCTTAATCGATCAATCAGTGTACGACTTAGGCTTGGAGAGGAATTGGATGAGCTTACCTTCAAGCGATTTAAACAGAAATCAAATTGAATGAGATTCTGGAAGAGTGATGAAATTGTGTCCGATTAAAAAAAATATGGGCTGTGCGATTTCTTGAACGATGAAGAGATTTTGAACAATTTTGACCAAGTAAGCCAGATGGACTTGGTCGGATAAAACCTTTATCCAACAATTCTTTCAATTGAGACATTAACTCCTTTAACTCAGAAGGAGCTAATCTATATGGTGCACGTGCAACGGGCACTGCTCCAGGAAGTAATTTGATCTGAAATTCTATCGTTCGATCCGGAGGTAGACTTATCAAATCTTCCGGAAATACCTCAAGAAATTCCCTTACAACTGGGATATCTTCTATCTTTTCTTTCTCTTTCTTGACATCAATAGCATAGGCAAGAAAACTAGTACATCCCTTCCGTACATATTTCCGAGCCTTTAAAACTGAGATAAGACTGGAGTAACGATCCCGTCGATCCCCATAAATCACAACCTTTCCTTTTTCTTGTAAATCTATATGGATCATCTTCTCATCACAGACTATGTTAGCTTGGTTTTTAGCTAACCAATCCATGCCTATAATTACATCAAATTCCCTTAAAGGCAAAGGAATTAATTGTATAGGCACCTCACATCCTTCTTTACTTATGAAACAGTCATCTATTCTTTCCTTAATCGAAACTTCACTATCATTTGTTGTTTCCACAATTAGATCCTCACTCAGCGCTTTAGATTCTAAAGGTGCACAATTAACAAACGATGGGGACACAAAAGAACGATTTTCACTTGAGTAAAATAAAACTTTGGCACATACTGAATTAACAAGGAATGTCCCTGTCACTACTTCAGGATGCTCTTCCGCCTCGCCTCTCGTCATCTGAAAGGCTCTCCCTTTTGCATTAGACTTTTCCTGTCTTATCCCTCCCCGTCCGCTTGGATTAACACGATTATCCATTTGCCCACGACCTGTTGGCACATACCCAGATCCTCGACCCTTAGATATCCAGATCCCCGACCTCCAACAAAACCAGACCCTCGACCCTTTGCTTGCGGACAATCGGCATTTACATGTTGAGATGAATTACAAGTAAAACATCTTCGCGTTACTCGACAGTCTCGAGCTATATGTCCTGGTTCTTGACATTTAAAACATACTCGTAACTCTGTATTGCAGTTTCCCTGATGTATTTTGTGACATCGGGTACATGCTTTATCAGCAAACCTTGAGACGGGTCGATTCAAATTTTCCATAAACCTTGGTTTACGGAAATCGGTCATTGTAGCTTCCCCCTTTCTTTTCTCTCCAACCCTTTCTTGTGGTTGCCGGTTAATATCTTGTTCCAGTATTTCAGCAACATCAACTGCCGCCTGAAATGTTGTCGGATTCCTGGATATCACATATTTTCGGAGATTAGACTCCAAACCCCAAATATACTTCCTCACTTTACTATTTTCTGATATAATATAAGCTTCAGCAAATCGGGATTATTCCATGAAGACTTCTGTATACTGACGAACTGACATATTTCCTTGTTCTAGATGAAGAAAATCATCTTCTAGCTTTCGTACTGCCGCTTCAGGACAATACTACATTTTGAACTAAATCACAAATTCTTCCCACAACATGGTTTTCAAAATGTTTGGATCTGAACTGGACAGAACTTCCCACCAGTACAAAGCACTTGACCTCAGACGAGATACAACAAACATGACTCTATCCTCTTCTACACTTTTTGTTAAACCCAGATCTGACAGTAGAACAGTTTAAAGGAATTTAAAAAGAGATTTGTAGAAGAAGATGACTAGAAATCGGCCGCCGCTTTCTTTATTGAATGGAAAATACAATCTCTCAAAAACCCTAATCGACTCTCATGTGATGTYTTTGAATTTGTGTGTTACAAAGTGTTGATGATTCATCTCTCTCATATTCTATGCCTGAATCACCTCTTATATAGGCGATATTTACATGATAACTGAATCCTATAAATAAGGTAACTAAATCCTATAAAGAAGGAAATAATCATTATCGAAAATGGGATTCAGCATCATCCTTCAAGATTATGAAGATAGTTGTCTAGAGGATAGACCAACCACATGATAGGCCAACCAGAGGACAGACCAACTAAAGGATAGACCAACCAGATAGGTTAACCAGAGGATAGGCCAGCCAAAGGTTAGATGTTTTAAGCACAACTACATCTTCAGATCTTCCATCCTTAGCCCCGGTTGCTTAATAAAACCTTTTAGAATAATTAAGATCAATTAGATCCTAACAATCTCCCCCCAAAGTTTTATGAAGCAAGCATCTTCATGAATCTTCAGGTCTTCTCCCCTCTGCTTTCTTGAGTAAAGCTTTAGTGTGCTTGGTATGGATAGAATTTTCAAGCTCCCCCTGAATGTAGCTCTCTGTTCTTCATTTTCAACTCTTAGACCAAATCAGATTCAATGGGAATGTAGCACCACTGATTGCACAGAATGCAGCTTTAATCTGCCTACAACCCAACACATACTTTGAAGCACAAAATAGCCACTCAACCCCAAAAGTAGCAAAATTCATCCAACTAAGGGATAGATAAATGTGTGAATTTCTTGACAAAACAGTGCAACCAGTCTTATGACAAAGAATCTTTCATTGAACCGCAAGTTGAGTAGGAATTCAACTTTAGAGCTTGATCCAATTGGAGATAACTTGAATAACCAAACCAAACTCCATTGGAATTGAGAATTGGAGAGAAGAATTAACGTTAGGCTTTACGGCTTCAAGAAACAGCAGGTCAATTCATAGAAAATTGACAGTATTGCTGTTAATGCTTCTAAGGGCAAAACATATTCATATATGATTGGTGATTACAGGCAAGTAAATCTTTAGGCTTTTACAGATCCAAATCCACAAAAAGAGACGAATGAATACTCAAGATATGGGCGATAAGTATACGTTTGGCAAATAAATCGTCCATTGCCTTAGGATTTAAGCACCATGAACGCCTGCTTGACGCAAATGCGTAGATATGACAATATCAAGGTTCAATGTTCGACTGAGTCCAAGAAACTTATCAAATAAACCAAATTTTGACGAACAAAGAAGGTTCGTATTCATCCAAGAACAAATCCCTTAAAAGGATTTTGATTGATTAAAACATTAAGCATATGATAAATTGATGAATTTTTGGGTCCAAACTGCAGTTGAACAGAAAGCAGTTCATGAAAGAATATCGTGCAAGAAAATTGAATCTACTGCAGAAAGATCGAATCGATAGAAGTTAATCGATTTGGCTCTGATACCAATTGTTAAACCCAGATCTGACAGTAGAACAGTTTAAAGGAATTTAAAAAGAGATCTGTAGAAGAAGATGAATAGAAATCGGCCGTCGCTTTCTTTATTGAATGGAAAATACAATCTCTCAAAAACCCTAATCGACTCTCATGTGATGTCTTTGAATTTGTGTGTTACAAAGTGTTGATGA
>NW_020201405.1:63746-64947 GCF_001531365.2 Cynara cardunculus var. scolymus
TGAATTTGTGTGTTACAAAGTGTTGATGATTCATCTCTCTCATATTCTATGCCTGAATCACCTCTTATATAGGCGATATTTACATGATAACTGAAACCTATAAATAAGGTAACTAAATCCTATAAAGAAGGAAATAATCATTATCGAAAATGGGATTCAGCATCATCCTTCAAGATTCTGAAGATAGTCGTCTAGAGCATAGACCAACCAGAGGATAGACCAACCAGAGGATAGGCCAACCAGAGGATAGGCTAACCAGAGGATAGGCCAACCAGAGGATAGACCAACCAGAGGTTAGACCAACCACATGATAGGCCAACCAGAGGACAGACCAACCAGAGGATAGACCAACCAGATAGGCCAACCAAAGGTTAGATGTTTTAAGCACAACAACATCTTCAGATCTTCCATCCTTAGCCCCGGTTGCTTAATAAAACCTTTTAGAATAATTAAGATCAATTAGATCCTAACACTTTTACTGATTTACAAACTCAGCTCTATCTCTTTAAGCCAACACATAGCTTTAACAGGATCACGCTCACCAGAAAACTTGGGATGTTTACAGGCAAGAAACATCTTGATATCTCCTCCTTTCTGTACTGAGGATGAAGTAAGAGGTACAGATGTACCAGTTACCGGGGTACTAGCTCTGGCTTCTTCCTGGTGCTCCGGTTGCCTTAAAATTTCTGGATGATTTGGAACCGAACGTCCCAACAAATTTACCAAACTCTCTTGAAATTTTCCTAATTCAGCTGCCAGCATTTCCTGAGTAATAAATCCAGGGTCTGGAACATTGTGTCCACCCCTTGCTCTTCCTCTACCACGGCCATACATTGAACTTTCTTGGCCGGACAATTCCTGTTCCCCATGAGTTTCTTGTCTAGCACCTCTACCTCTTCCTCGACCCCTGCTGCGACTTCGTTTTTCTATCATCATCACATTTAATGGGTCTTCCCCTTAGTCACATTTCTTCTTCCCCGACCTCTTCCATAACAAGTAGAGGTCCTTTCTAATTGATTGGGATTATGTAACAACCCTCACATCTCATATACATATAATTCACATTATCTTTCTCATAATACTAAATAGTATTATTACAAAACATGAACTATCAAAATGTATCTTTAATACATATGCATAACCAGCTAATATTAACAATTAGACTTTTCCTTTGCCTTTATCTTTCAGAGCACGCTGTCCT
>NW_020201406.1:0-23681 GCF_001531365.2 Cynara cardunculus var. scolymus
ATCTGTTACTCTGAATGAACTCTAAGACGATTAAAGTGCAGCGGAAACAATTATAAGAACAGAACAGAGTAATTAAACCAAGAACACACTGTTAAGATGATGAAGAAGATGAACACAGGAGAATAGCTTCAAAGGTTTTTCAATTCATTCAATTGAAAATTGACGATTACAATACGGAAGCACACTGAATACAAAGGCCTTAGCTGCTATTTATACTAGATCCTAACGACCTTACTGACAAGATCTTGCCGCGTGAAATCATCTAAACCGTCCAAATAAAGTCGATTAAGTCCTAGTCACGTGTGAAGCACATGCAACTAACAACCTTTGAAGAAAAGTTGGAAGAGGATCTTCACAGAAGACGAAATTCGCAGACCCTCTGTGAGCCATCTCAGAGGCTCTGCAGTAATAGACTTGAATGTTCTTATTGACAGAGGACCATTTTCCAGAACCTCTGTGAGAGACATCAGAGGTTTTGTCACACTTTACTTGCTCGAATAAAAGGCTTCTGTCGTTAGTCCTCTGTTGTCTTCTGTGGAAGATATCCATCTGTCATGACTTACAGAATACTTTTTCTATACTTTTACAAGAGATGAATAATAAAGCTAACACATGTAGGTGATTATGTGTATATATAAATACACACACATGCATGTTATGAAGTGCATGGTGTGTGTGTGTGTATTCATGTGGCCGACCTTTCCTATTTTGGAAAGTATAAAAGGAGGGTTCAACCTCCATTTGCAGTTTCTGCTGCTATTTGTGAGAAGTGTTTGTGCGATTTAAGTTGACCAGATTCAAGATCAAGTTGATTTCAAGTATATGATTTCAAAAGATTTTTCAAGGTGAGTGATTTCTAAACCTTTTGCATAAAACTTGTTACTGGTTTTATTTGAATGTTGTTTATCTTGGAAAGAAATCAGTTATTTGTTTAAGGGTTTTATCCGGACAAAGGGTGGCCATATTATTCTTAAATCGAACAAGGGTTGGGTGATTAAGCCCTAAACCGAACAAGTGTTAAGCGGTTTAGTTTTAAACCGGTTAAGCACTGAGCGAGTTATGAATGATAAATATGGAAAACATTTTGAACGGAGAAGTATGAATACGACCATATGATGACCGGATTGTTTTAAATCAGATAAGTCTTAGGCGATGTATTGTCCGGACTTGTTATCCGAACGAAGATGTTAAAATTTAATCTAAGTGTTAAATCGGACAAGCCTTTGGCGATGAGTTGTTCGGATTTGGTAAACCGGCTAAGACTTGACCAGAGATGAAGTCCGACCAAGCCTATGTTGACCAGATTTGTTCTATGCCTTGGGCTTGATTGATGAAAATTATTATTTTATCATAAAATGGAAATTTGATATAAATGATTTTGGATTAATAATAATTCCATTGGCTGCGGTCTATTTGGAATTATTTTTGCAAAAAGTTTTGATGAAGAAATAAGAGTGGCATATTAAGGAGAGGTGTATCATGGGATAAAGGTGGCATATCAAGGAGAGGTGTACCATGGGATAAGGGTGGCATATCAAGGAGAGGTGTACATTTGATATAAGGGTGGCATTTGTATGTGTGTTGTATGATATAACTCTTTCTATTATATCCCTTAAGACTACCGTGGTCTGCAATCTTTATTTCTTTGTGATTTAAAGATTTAGGATCAAAGTTCTTATTGGAAATCATAGTCTGGATGTTATTGAGGAGAAAATAACAGGTTTGGCCTGAAACTTTATATAAACCTTGTTTGGTTATAAAAAGGTTTAAAAGTGGCATTATACGAAACCTGATTGGTTCAAAGGTATGAGATCTGAATAGTTGAGTGCTTAGCTTGAAAAGTGGAAAGAATCTAGTATTATGTCTCTATTTGTTCATATATTTGTTATATATATGAATAGTTGTTTACCATAAAAGTTTTTGGTGATTTTCACCTTGCAATAACATAAATAGGGTATCTCACTAGACCTTTTGGTCTAACCCTTGTTTTGTGATTTTAACTATGTATTGCAGGAGGTACCGACGGTAAGGGGAAGGGGAAAATGTAATATTTTCCTATATGCATTTCTACGTGAAGATTTATCTTTGATGTACAGTTTTGATTATTGAACGTTGATTAGTGCAAGAAATGTATTTGAATTTTTGGACCTTGTATTTTGTATAGAGATTTCTTGTACTAAAGGACCTGAATGTGATATAAACATGTATTTCTTTTGTATGAAATATGTGTTACATGCAATGTGTGTTATGGGGCATTACATTCTCGGGACCAACGAGATCCATGTGCAGTAGTTGAAGAAGCGATGTCACTGAAGAGATTTGCTTTGACTTAAAGCTAGCTCTTGTATGTTTTCCTTTCTCACATGCTGAGCAAAGAGATTCCTTTGCAAAGGAGTGTTGAGAAAGACAAGTGACAAGATCATTTCTAGACAACTCGCTGAGTGTATTGAAGTTAAGATGAGAAATCCATTTGTGCCATAGCCAGTTGATATCTGACGAAGCTTTAGAGAGGAAACAACTATTCTCAGTGAAAGAAGAATCCATGTTAATGATGTAGACATTCTCTAGACGAGAACCGGTTAAGGCAACCTTATCATCCTTGTCATAGACATAGCATGAATTCTTGGAGAACTTCACTGTGTAGTCTTTGTCACACAACTGACTGATGATGAGGAGGTTGTGCTTCAGTCCTTCAACGTATGAACAGGCCTGAATGTCGTTGCACCGTTGGTTAATATACCAAAACCTCTAGTATATCCTTTTTTGTTACCCCCTAAGGTCACGGAAGGGCCTCTTTCTTTCTTGTAGTCTGTTTGTCCCAATTGTTCAATCAATCTTTATAATCATCCAAGAACACACAAAATGGCAAATTCAAGATTTATGAATCTTAGGAGAGAAAGTCAAACAGTCAAAGTATGTGTATTATCTTCAAAGCTCTCAATTACAAAACTAACCTCAATTAAGCTCTTCACACACTATTAACAAAGAAACTAATCCTATTTATAGGCCAAACCAAATACAAAATTAAAAAGAGAATCTTTCAAGATTAAATACAACATATGAAGCTCTAAAAATCAAACCTAGCATTCTCCCCCTTTGGATTCAAGTTTGAAAGAATTTGTATATATCGTGCATCTTGTTTGATGAATTTTAAAGTATTCTGAGTAATACTTATCTACCGTGCATCTTGTTTGATGAATACTTCCAGCAATGTTCGGTTTTGGCATGATACATTTAGTCGATCCATTTTCAGCCATGAAATGTGTGTTTGCATAACTTTTATAGTAGTACATTATGTACAATAAATTGTCCAACATATGCAACAAAGTGTAGTAGTTAGATATGTTACCAGTATGAGTTAACTAATGACATGAGTATAGTATAAACACATAGTTCATAGAAAGTCATGTTAAAGAAAAGCATAGACTGCTATAGCTCAGGCCGGGGACAAAGGGATGTTAACACATGACGTTGAAAGTGCATATTCGTACATGAGAAATAAGGTAAATGAAGTCCAAAGAATGTTGGACTGAAAATTTGTCACAAAAGTTAATAGAGCAGCCTATCAACCAAGTTGCCCAACAAGGTTATGAGTTAAATTCTCGACTCTTTTCACGTGTTGAATTTAAGAAATGTTTAGCTGAGAGAGTCAATTGTTATAAGTTTTAAAGATGTCAAGGTTAACAACAAGCTCGATTAGATAGAAGAGACAATCGAAGTGTTGGTCAGGAAATTAAATGAAAAGATCAAGGAACAAGACTACATATTTGGTACTAAAAATGGTGTTAAAGGAATTAAAATCCTGAGGTTCAAAATTGACATGGTAGCTTAAGAATAGAAAGGACTAAGAATTCTCATCCACCTAGCCAATATATGTAACGCCCAGGTTCCACATTTGCATATAACCATGTATTTCATATATCAAAAAAAATTACAAATAGTACATATTCAATTCCAACAGTACAAGAAGTTATATTACAAAATTTACAACCCAAAATTTCCACAATAACATTCTTGTACGCAACTGGCATGAAAACCAGTATTCCAAAAATCCTGCAGATAACACACAACTCTTCAATAAATCAAGTAAGCATAACAAGAAAAATTCACATTTCCCTTTCCCCTTACTCCTTGGCAAAGCCTGACCTACAATGCACATTTTTTAAAACACAAAATGAGGGTTAGACCTTGAGGTCTAGTGAGAAATCCCCTTTCTTTGCAATTATAGGATGAAAAATCACCAAAACCTATTATAAAATCATACTTGGAATTTCAAGAACACCCAACAACCTTTATAAAATATAACTCAGATACCACCAACGAAGTGCGAGTTACGAACTCATATCTTACCACACAGGAAATACAACCACTCAGGTTCTCATAATCATTCGGAACAAACTTCCGAAAGCTCTTAAGACTCTTAAAGATCAGAGCTCATGATCTTAACTTTCAAATCATACAAAGAAATACGACCAACCAGAGCTCTTGGTTATTGACTAAAGCTTTAAAAGTAAGAATTGTTTTGTACTCAAAAGAAAATGGATTTTTAATAATAACCAGAGACCCTCAGGGTTCTTTATCAAATCTTT
This sequence comes from Cynara cardunculus var. scolymus, assembly GCF_001531365.2. Lineage (NCBI taxonomy): Eukaryota > Viridiplantae > Streptophyta > Magnoliopsida > Asterales > Asteraceae > Cynara > Cynara cardunculus. The sequence continues at coordinate 4,590 of NW_020201406.1, forward strand.
ACTCTTTCAAACAGTTTGAAATGCAATATCCATAATCCAAAAACATTGATGTTCAATACACATGCAATTAATGCCTCTGGCTATAGCCAGTTTCCTCTTCTACATAATGTCATTGTTATCATTTCAATAAGAGCAATAATTTCAAGTCTTCATATTACAAAGAAATGTTAACTCTAAATTATCGCATCTTATGGATGTGACAATAAGAGTTATAATCATAACACAGATCTCGCAATTGCCACCCTCATCCCATGGTACACCTCTCCTTGATATGCCACCCTTATCCCATGGAACACCTCTCCTTATTTCCTCATAAAACGTAATCAAATTTGATATTTTTAGCCAATAATGACATTAAAATAATTTCCACATTTTGGACGATAAATGCCCTCATAGGACAACACATAGGCGATGAACACTCTCACCGGTCAATACTTGAGCGATGAAACACCCTCATTGGTCAACACTATGACCGATAAACATCCTCACCGGTCAACACTTGGGCGATGAAATACCCAATCCGGTCAACACTTGGGCGATGAAATACCCAATCCGGTCAACACTTGGGCGATGAAATACCTAATCCGGACAACACTTGGGACAATAGACACTCACTCCGAATGATGCTTTGAACGATAAGAGTCCTTATAAGACAAGGCATTGTGCGATAAAAGTCTTTATCGGACAACACAATGCATGGTATAAAAAAGGGTATAACTTTAAAACTACTCTCATTTAACTACCAAAAAGTGTTATACATAGATTCATCAAAACAATGTAAAACTTATCTTATGATGCACATATGAAGATGCATTACACATAATCAGCTTCCAAATTATAACACCAAATCACTTCTGCCTTATCAATTCACACAAATTCCTCTCTTTACCAACTTTTCCAAAATGGCAATTGAATGCCTTCTGAAAAAGTTCTCCTTTTATACCCTTGCCAAAATAGGCGGTGAGAAAGATATCAAAACTCACCTCACACTCAATCACATATACATATATACATGCATGATGGGATTGAAATAATCACATAACACACTCCCACATACTCCCACATTACTTTTAACTAGGAATTCATAAAACGCAACTAAAATAATCACATAACTAAAATCCCACAAATATTTTCAAATAATTACTTACCAAGACTTTTCAAAATCACTCCAAATTATATAACCAGAACCCGGTTATCACAATATAATTCCAAGGAAGGAATTCTTTAAAAGAAGGGAGATTTGTGACACCCCAAAAGGGGGTCAATAAATAAATATAAAAAAAAACAGAAAATAAAATTAAATTGGTTTTTATTTTCATGGGCCAAAAATGTGAAGAAAAACGTGAAAAGGGGGCCAATTGTGTCTTTAGTGAAAGTGAGAAGTAAAAAGAAAAGAGTTTACGTTCAATCGGAGTAAACATGAAAGAAAGCGTTTGATTGAGGGTGAAAAGTGTAAGTATTGAAGCCAGGGGGCCGAGTATCATTTTTTGAAAGTTTAGGGGCATGGTCAGATAGTGAATTCCTCATACACAAGGGACCTCTTATGACAAAAGGACATATCTGATTAATTTCAGAATTTTGAAAACGACGACTCCTTTGAAGCTTCCTATTGGCTCGAAATTTCAATTATTATGACAAAAAAAGTTTCAGATATATGTAGCCAACACCTTCCTCTATATTTTTGGTTCATGAAAACGAAGTTTCGTCGAGTTTGGAAAGAGAAATCGTAGGTTAAAGTTCAAGTTCAAAAAGCTCCGTTTGTTGACGATAAGAGGGAAAATACTCAACCAAATTTCGAGTTGTTTATATGGTTAGCTTCGTTTTTGGGTCCTCTGTGGAACCTTGGTAGTCTTATGTCTCAGATTTTAGTTTTGGAGGTCCAATTTTGCGTTTTTTTAATGATCTTCGAGTGGATTTAGAAAATGAACTTTAAATTAGTAAATAAGACTCAATACTTGATGATATTCGTTGATTCTTGTTCCTATGGTTGAGAAAAATCATTTTCTAGAGTTTCAGCAAATAGAATCAGTGAAAACGGTTAAAAGATGAGGCCAAACGGCCTGAAAAAGGTCGTTGCCGGGAGTCGCACTCGCGCTGGGTCATAAACCCAAACTCGGGTCAGATCTGGTGCGGTTTCGGGTCAGGGCTTGGGTCCAGATCTGATGTATCTTGGGCCAACTACTGTTAGGCTTTTGTTTTGTTATGGGCCATCAGATTTTATTAGAGTTTTGGATTAAAGTTTGGGTCTAAGTTAATTAATTATTTTCATATTACATTAAGATACAATTATGTTAAATAATTAACTTAGCATATAAATTAATTAATATATTAATTTAAATTTATATATAATTAATATATTAATTTATTAATTTGTTTTAAAATACTCATTAATTAAGTATATCCGGTGTGTATGCAATTATTTAATTCAAATGATGGATTTTAAGCGTTGTATTTTAGTTAAATATTATTGAGACGCTTTAACGTGGAGCAAATGACTCCTTTAGTGATTAAAAGGATAAACCAATGTTAAGAGTAGTTATTGAGTGTGGTACCTAAAGTTTATTAAATTGTTTCAATGATTTATGAACGGGATTAAAGCATCGTATTTTGAGTTAAACATTTAAACGGGATGCTTTAATTTAGAGAGATAATTATAAGATATTAAAACGTTTTTTTAGGACGCCACCGAGTTTTAGACTTGGGGCTTGACTAAAGTTAGTCGGGGTTGACCGAGTTGACCAAAGGTTGACTTTGACACGTTTGACCCATATGGATTTTAGTGATGGGTTAAATAGAGTTGTTTGAGACATATTAAGATGTTCGGATATGAAGTTTGATGTTAGGTCGGGTCGGATTTACCACAATTGACTTTTGTTGACTTTTAGAAAAATTAAGCCGTTAATGAAATATTATGGTACGAAATGTATAGGTATTTGGTCAAGAGCTAGCAGAAGTCAATCTACTCGCAATCAGGTGAGTCTTCATGAGACTTACAATGGGACCATACCTACGTACAAATTTATTTTCGAGCAATATATGATTTTTATGGTGATGTGTATGTATGCATAATGTTTCGGTTTACATACATGATACAATATATTTTACATGTATGTTATTTTATGATCAGGTGCATGCTATGTGTTTATTTAGTTTTCAAATAATTCTAGCATGCTATTTCATATGAAAGTTTTATGATCAATTTTAACGGGTGGACATTTGATCAATAAGTCACATGACAAAGCAATGGGCCTTCGGCCTAGCAGTATCGTAGCCCTTGGCTTTCTAGGAGGTCAAGGGTTCAAACCTCACCAAAGGTGAGGAGAGTGTGTGAGTTTATTTGTTGTATTTGCCATATATAAATATATATTATATACTTCAAAAAAAAGTCACACGACAAGTGGCATGACCCCTAATAGGTGTCCAGAGGGGTGTAGGCGAGACAACTCAGGGAATGCCAATGATTAAAAGACTCATACCCGACATACAATTTATGAGATCTATTTTCTTTCAGTGTTGCATGTTTTTCAGAAAATACATACTATTTGGTACATAAGTTACAAGTTGATATGTATGATGTGAAATGATCATTTTTTATTTATGCAAACCACGAACTCATTGAGCTTTATAAGTTGACTATAATATGCATCTCTGGGACAGAAGGTTTTCAGGTTGGACAAAGGAAAAAGGACAGACTTAGAGACTTGCAAGTCCATTTAAGTTCAATATTTATGTGCAATCATCTATGATAGATAAATTTGTAAAGCAATCTGGTATTACCGGCTGACATTAAGTTGTATATATATTCTTGTAAAGTCTTCTCCTATAAACGGTATAAAATTTTAATTTAGTCATCATTTTTGGATAATTTGTTTTAGATTACGTAACATTTCTTATGGTAAAATTATAGGTGTTAGAATCCAAGAATCAAATTATAACTAGAAAACAGCTATGGATGGTGTAATCATCCAAGAATCAAAATATACTTCTATTGATTTCTACGATCAAATACAGCTAATAAAGCCACCATCGGCCATCGAAATAACCATCATATAACAAAATGAAAAGCACGACCAGCGTATTTAGTTCGGAAGTTTTAACAAAACTTGCTTCTATATGATCTGTTTGAAGTTTGAACAACATTTCTAACCATCGTATTTAGTCCGGAAGTTTTAGCAAAACACTAAACTTTCATAAATGCAAAAAAAAAAAAAAAACACTATCGTGGGCAACAAGATGCATCAAATGGGGAAACAGTTAATAAGTGCAGGCATTATGCCAACTACAATGTTCTTTTCATATTATTCAAACACTATAGTAAATTAATTGAAGCAAGTTACACAAGGTTATTGTAGAATACAAAACCGTTGAACAAAGAGGGGGTTTAGGGGCGTTTATCCATATGCTACCCGGTAAGTGCTTACAGTTATGAATCAACACTGTAATTTATTTTATCAGGTAAGATTGTAGAATATCAAAATGGTATTGTATTCAACAATTTACCCGGGTAAGAGTCGTCACCCTCACTTACCGATTAACACTCTTCATCTTTATCATTGCTCTTACGGGTAAGATTTTTCACCCTTGTCATTCATCCGGTAAGAAAATTACCCAATAAACACTTACCGAGTAAGCGTTTAGTAAACGGCCCCTTAGTCACTCTGGTACGTTGTTTAAATGTTTTCAATCTTTATCAAATCACAAAAAAGCTTACTTTTTGGTCTATCAAATTATATAGGCACCATGGAGAGTTACCGACATGTCAAAACATTAAGATTCTGCAAGAACTCAAGTTTTTGATAAATTTTAAGAAAAAAATGCAAAGATGACACCCAACTTGGCACCTTTGGTCCAAAATCACTTTCTATTTTCAAAAGAACATGTACTTTAGCATTTTAACAACTGAGAGATATATGAGCCTGCAGTTGTCATCGGGGAAAAAATTACAGCCTTAGACCAAGCTTTCAACTGGTTTTCAAAAGCCACCAGAAACTATCGAAATACCCCCTTATGTTTAGATGTATTTCTAAGGAGCCGTTTGCTAAACGCTTACCCAGTAGGTGCTTACCGAGCAATTTTTCTCGCTGGACGACATGACAAGACCCAAGAATCTTACCTAGTAAGAACGATGATAAGAATAAAGAGTATTACCCAGTAAGGATGATAAGAATAAAGAGTATTACCCAGTAAGTGAGGATGATGAATCGTACCCAGGTAAGCGCTTACCATATAGATATATATTGTTGCATACGATACCATTTTGATATACTACAATCTTACCCAAAAGATAATAAATTATAATGTCGGTTTCTAACGGTAAGCACTTACCGGGTAAGCATTTAGGTAAATAGCCCCTAAGTCGATGACTATCTGTAGCGAAGATAGTTGGGAATAATTTTCTTAATATTTATGTAAAGAGAATGATACACCCATTTATATACACACGAAAAAAGATCCTACCAAATAAATTACCAAAGAGGAAAAGGGAAACTATACAACAAATCACTCTATCTATGAAAGGAATATTAATATACAATAAAATCACTGATTATAGGAGATTGATTCTTAATAATCAGCATACAACATTTCCACCAATTAGTTTTCCTACACTCCCCTCAAACTGGTCGGAATATGTGTGTTAGACCAATCATAGAGCTTAGTTCAATGAGGTGATGTCTAAACAGGGCCTTGGTTAAAATGCCTGCTTCTTGTTGCCAAGAGGGAACATGGTTGAGAGAAATAACGTTTCCTTCTATTTTCTCACATATGAAGTGCCTGTCAATTTCCACATGTTTCGTTCTGTCATGATGGATTGGATTTTTAGCCATAGCTATCACTGATTGGTTGTCACACATCAACTTGATAGGTCCAAAAATTCCACAGGTAAGTTCCGGTATCAGTCGATTTAGCCAAATTCCTTTGCATATACCGTGAGCTAAAGCTCAAAACTCGAACTCGGCACTGCTTCGAGATACAACATGTTGTTTTTCGCTTCTCCATGTCACCAAGTTTCCCCAAACTAACGAACAACAACCGGCTGTAGATCTCCCGTTAATAGGGGATCCGCCCCAGTCCGCATCTTTATAAACTTCAAGAGACCAATTGAGTGTTTCTTGAACATAAATCCCTTTCCAGGATCCTTTTTCAGGTACCTAAGAATTCGAATCACAACCTCCATATGGTCCATTGAGGGATTGCTTAAAAACTGATAACAATCCCGACAGAAAAACTTATATCAGGACGAGTGTGTGTCAAATATATTAACTTCCCCACCAAGCGCTGATATCGCCCCTTATCAGCTGCTTCCTCTTCAATCCGAGATATCAGTTTCATATTAGGATCCATAGGAGTTTCAACCGGATTGCAACCACTAATGCTAGTTTCATGTAGGAGATCCAGGACGTACTTGCATTGAGAGACAGAGATCCCCTCTTTTGACCTGGCTACTTCCATTCCCAGAAAGTACCTCAGATGCCCAAGGTCTTTGATTTCAAATTCTTTGGATAAAAGAATCTTCAGTCTTCTCATTTTTTTTTCGTGATTTCCTGTAAGGACAATATCATCAACATAGACAATTAGCATAATAATTTTCCCATCTGGGAAGTGTTTGATGAACGTGTGATCTGCTTGAGACTGTGAATAACCATCTTGTTTGAGCACTTTAGAGAACCTGTCAAACCATGCTCTCGGAGATTGTTTGAGCCCATATAATGCTTTCTTCAACTTGCACACTTTTCCTTTTGTTTTTCCTATTTCATACCGGCTGGTACATCCATATACTCTTCCACACATAGGCTTCCATTCAAGAAAGCACTTTTTACATCGAGCTGGAATAAATGCCAGTCTTGGTTGACAGCAATAGACAATAGAACAAGAAAAGTATTAAGTTTGGCTACCGGGGCAAATGTTTCCTGGTGATCAATTCCATAAGATCGAGTGAAACCCTTTTGCCACTAGATGATCCTTGTATCCGTGCTTCCATCTGCATTATGTTTTATTGAAAAAATCCATTTACATCCCACAGTTTTCTTACCGGGTGGCAAAGATGTTAGGAGCCATGTGTCATTCTTTTCAAGAGCATTGTACTCATCGAAGGTTGTTTTTTGCCATTCTGGTACCTTAAAAGCTTTATAAACATAATTTGGAATCGTAGTTTTATCCAAGGAAGTCACAAAGGATCGAAATTTCTGTGACAAGTTTGAGTATGAGGTATAGCTTCGAAGTGGGTGTTGAGTACATGATCGAATCCCTTTTCTTTGAGCAATGGGCAAATCCATCTTTGGATCATCTGCCATTATCTCCTCGGAATCTGATTTCGAACTCGATTATGTCTCATTGTGTAACCTTTCAGGATTGACTGAACTAGGAAAAGATTCTTGACTTTGCTGGCTTCATTCTGGTTCCAAAGGTTTTTCTCTTCTTGTGTAAACTTTTATTTCTTCATCAGGGAGATTAAGGTGTTTAAGACGGATACAGATTCGACAGCACCACATAACTCATTTCATGCTGAGGATTCAACACTTTCAACACTCCCCCCAATTTGGCTCCCATGTCTACATCACGATGTATATAGCAGGCTCCAAAAAGAACTTCACTTGATTTAGCAGTGGCACCATGTGTCCTTGTGTACATATTGGTCATCTCTCTTGCTTCTTCCAAGTACCCTCCTCGAGCAAGCATATCCACCATGCATGCCACATGCTCTGTTTCTGGCGAAATCCCGTATATTTGACTCATTGATTTGAAAAGAGTTCGACCTCTGTTAATAAGCCCCAAGTGGCTGCAAGTCATCAACAGACTTGTGAAGGTAATATTATCTGGCTTCAAGCCAGATGCTACCATTTCTTTATAAATTTCTAGAGCTTTGTCACCCCAACCATGCAAACCATAGGCAATCAACATGGTGTTCCATGAAACCAAATCCTTTTCAATAATATCATTAAAAGCTTGGTTCGAACCATMAATGTCTCCACATTTTGCATACATGTTAACCAACACATTGCCAACATAAGCACAAGCATGAAAACCATGGTGTATTGCAAGATTGTGAATCATTTTKCCRTGCCCTAGTGTTGCCATGACAGAGCWTGCATGTAAAACTGTTCCAAGYGAAAAATCATCAGGCTGGAGGCTGCTTCTTATCATATCAACAAAATAGCATACTGCTTTTTCAGCATTCCCATTTCTAAGATAGCCTGTCATCATTGACGTCCATGAAATAACATTCTTTTTGGGGGCATTCTGAAATGCAATAAATGCTCTGTGGGTGTCCCCTATCTTCATATGAGCATCAATCATTGCATTCCAAGACTCTAAGACACTTGGGTTAGAGTCTCAACGGACTCAAACATCTTCACTACATCAGCAGGACTACCTAGTTGTGCATAGAAACTAAGAATTGAGTTGTTTGCCTCAACCGCAGAACTCCAGCCTTTCTTAAAAACAAAAGCATGAACCATGCAACCAATTCGATATTCTTGTGATTCAGCAGAAGCATTCATGAGGGCACTGAACGTCCACTGATCTTGGTCACAAGATTCAGCCAACATCTTCTTGAACAAATCAACACAAGTTCCAATGTTGCCKTCTCGAGCATGACCAKCAATCATAGTATTCCAAGCTATGTTCACCCTATTGGGCATATCATCAAAAACACTTTGGGCAACCCGAAACTGATTAGAATGAACATAAGCAAACAACAACGAACACCAAGAGACATTGTTTCTCAGCTCAATCTCTTCAAAAAAATCACTTGCACTACAAGGGCTCAAACACTTGCCATACATATCAATAAGTGCATTATTCACTGGAAGTGAATAAGAATATCCACCAGCAAGAATCAAAGCATGAATATTTTGTCCATAACGGAGCTTACACGAGCCTGCACAAGCACCCAAAGTTGCGGTAAATGAGTAATGGTCAGGTTTGATGCTACTATTTCCTGTCATTTGGTGGAACAGTAACAGAGCTTCTTGATAAAGACCAAGATGAGTATAAGAAGTGAGCATCGTGTTCCAAACGACTGTGTCTCTTTGGGACATTTCATCGAACAGTTTCCGAGCACATGCAACTCTCCCTGATTTTGCAAGTGCCGCAATTTTTGTGGTTGTATGAACCAAATAGGATCCCATGTAATAGTTATACCACAAGGTCGAGGAAAACCCATTAACCTACAACTCAAATTTGCCGATTTGGCCGTCCAGAGTTGTTTGTCTTCAAATCTAAGAACAACAAGTGTGTTTATTTGCTTTCAGAACCTTGGGAACTATGAAACTTGCCTTTTTATCCCTTCACTTGATCCGAAAAGACAAGGAATATATTTTTCACGTCTCCAAACTTCAACCAGGTCAACCATCGGCACCAATTAGAAGTGAAATGTGGACGTCTTTACTTCATCAGCACACCTGCATATATATATATATACGATGATTATTCTTAATTATATATTTTGTCCCTTTAATTTACGAGTTACAATGTCTCAAGTCCCCGTTTTGAAATAAATAAGAATTTGAATGCATTAGTATGCATTAGAAGGGTACTCGTGCAATGCATCGAGATACATTTCTATTTTAATATTTCGTTTTATTTTTTATCCATGTTGATATAATACGATTTTATATGGTTTTGATAAAGCGATAATGTTTTTATTTTTTAATAAAATATAAATTTGAAAATATCATATAAAATTTGTAAAAAATATATCAATATTAGTATCAAATTAACTATTTAAAAGGTTTTGTTTATGCATATTTTTAATTCAAAATTTTTATTATAATTTAATTTAACGTAACAAAGTAACTTAGTTTACGTTTTATAATATATTTTTTATATAGATAATAATTAAATATTCAGTTAGAACTCAATAATTATTCTAATTATATTTTAGATTTTTATAATTTAAAATGAGATATTTATCATCTATTTGATTATGTTTATTCACAGTTAGTTACACGAATTCAAACATAAAGCTTTAATAAGTTATACTTATGCACAATTTACTTGTAATCTTGAATTTTAAGTAATATGCATCAATAAACAGTACTTTATGCATAAAAAATGGTTTTTAAGAGTTTTTGTCAAATACTTTATAATATAGTATAGATATTATAACATTTTAGATCATTTGCCTTAATTTCCTTAGAAAAGTTTCAGATAGCTCATTTTAGTCATTTTATTTTTTCTCTTTATATTCTAGAGTAAACTATGTCTTTTGTCCCTGTAGTTCGTTAAAAGTTGCAATTTTTATCCTTATGGTTTAGATATTATGGTTTTTCGTCCCAATAGCTTGTAAACCATTAGTTTTTTTGTCCTTATAATTTATAATCTATTGTTGTTTCAGTTCTTGTTGTTTACAATTATTTACTAACTTAACCACAAGGGTGATGCCTGATTAGCTTGAGCTTGACTACAGAGGTCAAAAGTACTAGGAGGTCTCAGTTTCAAATCCAATGAGGAATAAAAATCCCCTTGTGGCCACAGAGGTTCAAATGCGGTGACTCCGGACTATCTGCAAAGCAGGTGGTCGCCCTGGGATTAGTCGGCTCGCATACCGGGTTGGATATCCAAGTTAATCAAAAAAAATTTATTTACTAACTTGGTTGTACTTAAAAAGGTAAGAATTAGTTTAAGGACAAAAAAACAATAAATTACAAACCATAGGGACGAAAATCGTAATATCTAAACCACGAGAACAAAAATTGCAATTTTTAACAAAATACACGGACGAAATATGTAATTTACTCTATAATTCTATTAAAAGGTTAAAAAGCTTTTTGACCTTTTAGACTGTGTTTGGTACATGGGACGGGACAGGACAAGACGGGACAAAACTGACTGTCCCATGTTTGGTGCAACAAGAGAGAAAACAAGAACTTACTGTCCCACGTTTGACGTGACATGAGACATGGACAAGAACTGGGACAAGGTGAGACAACATGGGACAAAAGAGGCTTTTTCTGCATATGATCTCTTCATCTTTGAATTTGATATAATATTATCTACTACTTGATCATAAGCTTCGATGAATCCCGGGCTTAACCAAATTTGGGGCAGTGGTTCTTCATTGCACCCCATGTCATCATAGTACTCAACTTCCCTTGTCTGACTTAGAACAATCTCCAATGAAGGCTGTCCATCTTTTTTTTTTTGTGAAATGGATTGATCCTTTATTCCACTAAAATTAGTTTCATGTGTGGTGTTACATGGTCCTTCATTGAATATGTTCTCTAGCTCTTTCTTATATTGTTTGAATTCATCATCCTTTGGAAACTTGTCCATGGCATCTTTAATTTCCAGCTCAGCCTTTAGTCTTGAAATTAGAATCACTGCCATCTTAATAATATGCATTGAATATGCTCCTGCATTTGTTGCCATTTGAATGAACGCAGATTTGTATATATGAAAGCAAGCATACGAAACACATTTATAAAGTTTCATTATCATCAGGGGTTTAAATGCAATTTCAACAACTTATGCAACTTCAAACTACTGCTTATATACAACTCACATCAAAAGAGGAGAAGCAGATATCATGGTAGGTGGTGGAACTGAAGATGTTGTTAATCTGTTGGTCCCTTGAGGGTCTACAAGAATAATAAAACAGTTTCTAGAAGGGTGGAGGGATGAATACAAACACAATATTTTCAAATTTAAAATATATATTGATAAAGAAGATCAATACAGATTTTACAAGATTGTTTGCGAAAAGATAAGGTGATAAAAATATATCTAAACAATCTTTAGTTATACACTAAGTCTTAGCAAATACAAGAAAAGAAATGCTGTAGAGAAGATCCTTTACTTAAGCTAGAAAATGCTTGAAGTAAGAATTAGAGTTAGAAAGTGAGTTGCGTGCACTCTGCATGGAGAAGAACACTTCTATTTATACCCAGTGCATTAAATATTCATTTAATGCAATATGGTAGGGTTAGAGTGCGTGTCAAGCCTTAAGAGAAAGGCTTGTCCTTTGCTACAGTGAATAGTACAAAAGCACTATACAAGAGCAGACATCCTTACCTAAAGTTGGTGGACAATAGAGTCGACTAGTCGGCTCCGTACCGTACCAACTTTCATAAGGATATGGGTTTTGTTCTTTGTGTGTATAAGGACAAGACAACAACAATCGTGCTAAGCAAACTTCCTTTGATCGCTGAATGCTGGAATGACCTGAAGGTCTCTTTATCATTCGCTGAAGCTTGAGCAGTCTTCACACATATGTAGACAGGCTTGTAATCACTGAATACCGCTTCAGATCACGTACTCGTCAGTCTCTAATCTTCAGTTTCAGTCTTTGATGTTTGCTGAAGGTTCTTTGGTGTGAGTGTTGTCTTCTTTAAGTATTGCTGTCTCTGATAGATTTACAATGCAAGTTCTTCAACAATCACTGAACATACTCAGTGAAGGTCGCTGGAACTGAAAAGACAAACATAAATACAATGTATAAGTGAAAAAGGATTATCATCAAATCACTGATAAAGAGGATCAACAATCTCCTCCTATTTGATGATAACAAGATAACATAAAGAAGGTTATCTTATCAAATAATAGTAAGAAAAAGTTACATATGAAGTACATGTCCCTTTTTACTATTTTGGGATCTTTTTCAGTTAGCCAGTCTCAGCTTGAAAATTTTCCTTAAGTTATATCTAAGAAAATTACAAGTATGGAAACTGAATCTGAAAACTTATTCACTGACTTATAGATTGTCAGTGAATGCGAAAAGTAACACTGGAACTCATAGACTTAAGTCCCTATTACTTTTTCAGGGATCTTTTTCAGTGAAGTACATGGAATACTCATTTTATTAACCATAGAAAATATTACAAGTATTACAGTACATGTCTAGTGCTTACAGATTATAAGTACAATCACTGAAAGTAGACATAGTACAAGAAGTTATAAGGAAAAGTGGATTGTTGTTACAAAGAGAAACTATTCTAGAACTCTTAGATCTATGTAACCAGGTACATTTTCACCAAGTTTTTTTCGACGTAGGAATTCCCTTCGTATCTTCAGATCTACGACTTTTCCAAGCATGCTATCATCTACCCAGAGCAAGAGGTATACTAGATGATCCATTGGACATAGATGTAGCTCTGACATTCTCTGAAATCTGACTTCACCTTCATAGTCAAGAAATATAACTCCTAACTCAGGTTTAAAATGCACAGAGTTGGGTGTATAGGGACCTTTATTTGGCAAGTCAAGATTCAATATAGAAATGTTTGTACTCTAATGACCCTTCAAGATTTCATCTAAGGAGAACCTTGTTTCATGTTCGTTCCTTAGGAATGGTCCAACATTAGGATCAGAGAGCTTGAGTTTCTTCTTCCCACCTTTCTTCAGAGATGGCCTGTGAGAGACCTTGACATACCTGAACATCCATTTGATGAGCTCGCTGATGGTGTCCTCGATAAGTGTCTTGTGTCTCGACATGGATTGCTGAATGGCTTGTTTGATCTCCATCCATTCGTTGTATCCATAATGGCCAAGGTAGGAAGGATACTCGGTAACGACATCAAGATCGTCCCTGGTGATGAGCATTGAGACAAGCATTCCACCGTCTTTAGAACGTCCGCTGATGCTGACGCTGATAATCGGGTAGGGACTGACTCACTTTTTCAGCTTTGCTTCGCTCCATCGGTTGTCCTTTTCCACCAGCTTCAGGTTCTTCTCATGCTCAGCTTATGCAATAGGAAGAAGTTTAGCCTGGGCTTGGACAACGTTCACCATTTTCTTGGACTTCTTCATGGGAAGGACTTTTTCAGCTAGTGACTTGGCCAGCTTCAAGCTGTCTTCAGTCTGATTCTTTTGAATCTCTAGCTCTTCTTCAACCCTTAATGCCTCGAGTCTTTCAGCTTCAGACAAGAAGTCGAACTCACCACCACTAGAGGTACGAAGAGGGATTTTTACTCTAGTCTGGTCGAGTGACTCCTTCAGCTGAGACATTTGCTGGTCGGTAGGAGCACAAGAGACGGGTTGATCAGGTACCCGCTCTAGTCGACCGCAGGTTGTTGATGGAATATGAAGTTGATAGTTTGAAGTAATCACTACTTGAGAAGTAGAATCTTCAAACAAAGGTTGTTGAGGGATTTTGAACAATACCTTCAAGTTTCCTTCTTCAGCAATCGACTTGCCTTTCAACTTGGGGTCCTGGTTCCTTGATGGAGTAGATTCACCTTGCCTTTGCTCCCCTTATGATGCAGAATCCCTCAGAGCAACTCCTTTGGTGACGGTTGATGGCTTCTGGTACTTAATGGTAAAGTCATCTTCATCATCATCGTCATCGTCGCCATCTAGATCATTTTCGGGGTCTAGAATGGTAGGTTCATCATCATCATCATCACCAGCAGCAGTGATGGTAGGGGCATCATCCCTAGGGATGTGATCGACATCCTCAGCTGGAGCAGTAGCTTTGGTGGTCGGGATTACAGGAGCATCAACCGTTTCAGCTTTGAGAGCCTCAACTTCAACTGCAACTGAAGCTGATACTGGACCAACAGCCTGAGAAGGGGTAGGAACAACATCGGATGATTCACCAGCGTTGGACCTTATCTCCCCCTCTCTGGCTAAGACTTGAGAGAATTGGCCAGAGAGTTCGTCCAAGCTCTGACGCTGGAGAACCATTATTTCCTATAGCCTTTGCAAAGCACTGGCTAGAGTTGTCGTTGCCTCACGCGTGTTGATCCCAGATCTCTCAATAACACTAATAATTAAGTTAAGAATAAATAAATTAGAGTGTTTGAATGAATAAAATGATGAACACTCAAGAACAATGTATGAACATTCAAAGAACAACCTTGAGTGCCAATAATTTCACTTTATTCAATATGAAAACATAAAAAACGACATTGTTTACAATAGGCCTAATCACCTATTTATACTAGAAGGCTAATTAGAAGATAACTATCTAGTGAGACTATTTAGCTAATCTTCTACTAACAGATAAAGTTTATCTAAACTATGGATAAGCTATAAATTCAGATAAACTTGAAGTCCAGCTGTCGATTTGTTATCTCCAGCTGTCTTCCATGGGATGATGATTCAACCTTGTCTTCATATTTTCATCGTATGCCTCTGGTTGAATTGCTGAAGAAAACTCTAAGTGTTGTTGACCAGAGGGGTGATGAAGATGCTCTTTCCATCGCATCTCTAATCGATTCATCGACCCTCTAGTTGTTCTTCAGACTTGGTCAATTCTGCCTTAACGTCTTCATCGGTCTTCTGGTTCTTCATCACTTATTGTTCTTCATTACTTTTACACTTATAAATTATGGGGTCTAACAACGCATCTCATGGAGCTAGGCGCGATCGCTGGTAGAGAAAGAAGGTGGGATCACTGGAGCTGGTTGACGGACAACATCTAGGATCTGTTGAAAAAGGCCAGTCTGCTGATCAGCGATAGCCTGAGCATCGTCAGCCCTACTGTGAAGAACAACAATGGCATCAGTGTTGGCTTGAACAGCTTCTTGGAGAGTCTTGAGATGACTCTGAACTTCTTAAACGTCCACCGGGATGACAAGGAAGTTCGCATCAAGATGACCTTGGTGTGGCATCTCTTGGTGGACTTCGTTGATCCTGCAGAGGACGGTATAAACGACTGGAAGGAGAAGTTTGATGTCTGATGTCATATCATAGGCATCATCGATCTCTTCATCTCCACCATCATCTTTCTCTCTTTCTTCCACTTCCACTTCCTGAGCATCAGACTGATGCATCGAAGAAGGACCTGCAAAAGAAGAAGTRTGAGMTGAAGGCTCAAGGTTAGAAGAAAAGAAAGGGTAGAAAGATGGAATACCTGAGGGGCCTTCAGTGACATCAAGGATTGTCACTGGCGTGAGCAAAGATGTCCTCGAGAGGATGGACATCTGTATCTAGAGAAGCATCGAGAGGAGCAACCTCAGGTCCAGTGGTGCACGTCTCAGTGTCAGGAAGTACAGTCATTGATACATCATCGACATGTGTAAAGACCAAGGAAGGAGGAGAAGAGAAAATGGTTGAGAAGAGACGTGGATGTTCAGCGGTGGCGGCGCTGATATTCACACCTTCAGTGATTTGTGTCACTAAGGCGGTGAGGGTAGGTACCACTGATACGACAGTGATGGGAGAGATCACTAAAGAGCTGGGAGGGTAAGCAGAAAATGCCTCGGGGATAAGGCTAGTTTCAATAACTGAAGCCTTTTGAGAGGCTCCAGCTGGAGACGTGGCTGTCCCCTTTTTGGACTTCTTGGCTCTCTGAGGAGAACCAAGTTTTGGTTGAGAGGGTTGTTTTGAAGGGGTTTTGGTGGCTTGGCTAGACGCGGGGGGGGGGTGTGGTTTACCCTTGTCGTGGCCACCTAAGGAGAAGAGGGAGTGATGGACACAAAAGAAGTTAGTGCCACATCACTGTCCCTCAGCTTATGATCCAGAATCCTGGATCCAAGCTTGAAAACCTGAAGGTGTCCTTCTTTGGGGTAAAGATATTGGTAAACACCATTGAAAGAAACCTGGTGTAGGGCACCACCTTTTCTCGCTGGCGCTTGTTCAGCTTGAGCACCAGGTCATCGAAAATGACTACAACATAATTTATATTGCGACGCTGAATCACAAATACGCCTATGATCAAGGCGATCCTAGAGGCCTGGTCCTGACCTCCAATTTTTCCACCCATGCACTGGATGAAATGAGAAAATAGGTATTGCCAGATAGCTGACATTCTGTTCTTTTCAATCTTCGTCAAGGACTTCAGAGGGGCATTGGAGTCTTTCTTCATTGGCCACTGGTATCCAATGGCGTCGAGAAGCTTGATGATCTCGGCGGTAGAGGGTTCGCTATCGAAGGGGCCCTTGGGAAGACGGAGAGCCGACCGGAGTGTGGGAACACCGAAACTCACTTCCATGCGATTGAAAGTGAAGTTGATCTACTCAGCCTTGCGTCCAGGCTTGACTTCGACTTCGACAAGTTCAGAAGTAAGCCAGAACTGCTGAAGGAGTTTTTTCATCATGACGGGCTCATGGTTGAGTGCGTAGCCCAAGGACGACTGTTTGAGAAAGTCAGCCGCATCTTGGTAATGTGCATTGGAGGAAGGTATCTCCAACAGGGCAATGTGGTTGTTAGCCTTGATGGAGATCTCGTCAATGGAGAAGTTGACATTCTTGGCAGCCATCTGTTTGTATCAATAAGAAGTAAAGGAAACAGGTTTGTTAGAAATAAACCTAGAGTTTTTGGTTAAGATTATAGAAAAAGGTTTTGAACAAGTAAAAACTTCTTCTGAAAAATCCTCAAAAAAGATTTAGGGTTTTTCAAGTAGAATGTGTATAAAGAAATTAGATTATAACCAAGAAGGAGATGATTAAATAATCTTTATAGTTTAATGTATTAAGAGAACAAAGTTCTTAAACAGATTAAACATTTCTTACAGCAAAAGAAAGAAGAAGAAGATATTGAGCTTAGATGATTAACTAGAAAGGTCAAAGAGTTTTTGGAGAGTCGAGAGAGTTCTTGCTTTGGAGAGATCTTAGTAGAGTTTCGTCTAAGAATTTTTGTAAGCGTAAAGAGAAGAGTGGAGAAGACGTCTTATATTTATACGTAGGAGGAGAGAGAAATAATATGAGAGCGAGAAAAGACGACGGGTCGGGAAAGTGGTCATGATGAAAAACATACCACGTTCTCATCCATGATTGTATGACATTAAATGAGGTAGCGTAATGACAGAACCTTTTGTGCGTCTCAAAACGTCGCACATAGTAAATAGAGAATGTCGTCATAAAGACGGTTCCTTAACTATTTTCTTTTAAAAACAAATAGTTTTTAAGAAAACGAAGAGTCATACAGTGTCTAAGAAAACACTGATAAGACCATTTAAAACATTTTATCACAGAAAAGAAAGATTCAGTGAAGGTTTTAAGGCATCATATTCAGTGATAAGAGAGTCACTGAAACTGACATTTAAAAAAATCGTTTTAATAACTGATAAGAAAAGATTCAGTGATCGTTTAGAATTTTAAGAAAAGTATAAAGATATACTTAGAGATGTGGTAAGTGTTGAGAATCACTGAGGCCACCTTTTAAAACATTTATCATTGAAGATGAGAAAGCTTCAGTGAAGGTTTTTTTAAGTTGAGAAAAGAGTAGAGTAATCATACCTGAGAGAGAATAAATATATTTACTCAAAAGTTCAGTGTTAGAGATAGAGCACTGAACCATTTCACTTACTGAGTGATGTATAATAGCTAAAGAATAATCTTCAGTGTTCAACATACCCAATTCGCTGAGCAAGATAGTAAATCTTGTCTCATCAAGAGACTTGGTGAAAAGGTCAGCGAGTTGATACTTAGTTGGAACGAAGTGAGTTCAATATCACCATTCATAACATGATCTCTGATAAAATGATATCGGATCTCAATATGTTTGGTCTTGGAGTGAAGTACAGGGTTGTTTGCAAAAGGTCGTAGTCTAGCAGCTGATTTTTCATCCAAAGATTTGGGCACAACAGCTACCAGCGGTACATATTCAGCTTCAGCTGTTGATGTGGACACTGAATTTTGCTTTTTGCTTGTCCAGCTCACCAACTTTCCACCTAGAAGCAGACAGCCTCCAATGGTGCTTTCCCTATCAATTTTGCCACCTGCAAAATCACTATCTGAATAACCAATAAGGTGAAAACCTAAACCTTTAGGGTACCAAAGACCCATATTAGGAGTTCCCTTAAGATATCTGAATATGCGTTCTACAACGATCAGATGGGATTCCTTAGATTCAGCTTGATATCTTGCACATAAGCAAGTGGAGTACATGATATTGGGTCGGCTAGCTGTGAGATACTGCATGGAGCCGATATTTCTCTGTAAACAGTAACATTTACAAGCTTTCATTTGGATCCTTGTTGAGAGTGAGTGGAGGAGCCATTGGAGTCTTCATAGATGAATTATTGGATAGATCAAACTTTTTCAGCATGTCTCGAACATACTTACTTTGGTTGATAAAGATACCTTTATCAGTTTGTTTGATCTGGAGACCTAAAAAGAATGTTAGTTCTCCCATCATGCTCATATGATATTCTTTTTTTATGCGTTCAGCGAAACGAAAACATAAAGAGGGATTAGTGGAACCAAAAAT